>NC_072739.1:121530092-121646244 GCF_026930045.1 Uloborus diversus
AAATTGGTTTTCACTGTTTCAAAATTTTTGGAAATTTTACATCCAATATGTTGATTTGCATTTTATTAATTTCTGCTCAGTATTTTATTTTACACAAATTATGCTTCCTAAATTTTCTTCTTTTTTTTTCTCCCCATAGGCTTTAAAAGAAACAGGCCTTCCAAAACCAGCTGGTAGTGCTTATAATCTTTTCATAAGGTCGCAAGCAAAACTCAAAATAGACATAAAAGAACCAACAGTAAGTTGCTCCATTGTTATTTATTCAGTATGGTACAGATTGTCTGATTGAAAAGCAAAACTGTTGTAAAATGAGTTGATGACCACCCTACCATTGTTAGAATTTCTACCAAACATATGATTTCAAAATTCAGCAATTTCTGCGAGTATTTATTGTACTGTATTTCTCACACACAGGGATGCTAAATGTAAATCTGCTTTAAATACTAGAATTTAAAAGGAAAAAAAATGCTTGAAAATTCTCAATACCATAAACACTTTCCTACAGGTCAAGAAATCGAGGAAGTATAAATCTAAGATATTACGTATAAGTCGCAAAAGTGAGGTTAAAAGTTGGGATCAAATCATGAGCTGGGCCAAATTTCGGAAATTTTCCCGGAACATATCTTAGAAAAACATCACTCAAAAACATGAGCATTTTTCTGATTTTACAACAACCCTTTTAAACAGACACTTAAGGAATAAATATTCAAACATTCTGATGTAGTTTTACCTGGTCCTGCTCAACATGGTATGGCCGTTGATGTGAAATAAAGATCCTGAGCGTTCTCATCTGGGCAAGTCACGCTGAGTGATAGGAACAGGGGGCTTCTGGGGGTGATGTGAAATAAAGGCTAAAGAATTGCAGTAAAAGACTCTCGAAAAATGTGGAAAATGTTGTATTTGCAAATTATCTCAATAGTTTTTGCATGAAAATTATTGCTCATTAAAAATATGAATATAATATGGCTACAATACAAAATTTTATTAATATTAATTCAAAGTAAAAGCAACAATTAGCAAGAATCGTAATGGCAAAAACGAGTGCTTTACAAAAATTGCAATCACCGAAACAAAATCCTTTTGTGTCAAAATATTAAAATCATGTGTGTTGAGTCATAAGCATATTCATTACATTTTATTTTCCTTTTTCAAAAATCAAGGGAACCTTTCGATTTTTTTACAGAAAGTAGGTGCTTGAATTATCTGCTGGGTTTAAATTTTTTTCCAATTTTCCCTCCATTCCACTAAAAGAAGGGAAGTTGACTTATATGCAATTATATACGGAAGTATTTTTTATGGTAAATGGTAAAAAGTAGATTTACTTTAATGAATTAATTTTATTAGTTATGGATCAAACTGCAATTCTTTTGAAGTATAAATTATAATGTGTGCAATGTTACAATTTTTCAAAAGATTTCCTCAGTTAATTGAAGTTTTTTGCAGCATCTGTTCTGCCTCCTTTAGCCAAATTTTACTGCTAGAATTTCCAAAAAAAATGGGCAGGTGTAATTTGTTTCTTGTTTTTATTATTCCCCATATATGTTAATGTTACTGAATAGCCCTTTCCACTTACAACTAAGGGTTTCACTTGAACTGAAAGTAAGTTCAAGAGAAGAAATTTCTTTGTAGGATTTATCCACCTCCCAGAAAATCTTTTATTGCATTCCAAAACAAGTTAATATATTGCTCCCAAAACTGAAATAATTGTGTTAAATGCTCCATTTTTGAAAAAGATCAGGAATTAATTCTCATAGGAACTCAGTCTGCCTGTAGTTATCTTTCTCTTTGAATGATTTTTTATGAAACAAAATTTGCTCATTTTAGACTATTAACTAGTAAACAACAGAGAGATCACAAAGACAATTAGCAGATTGAGAACAAGCCACTTTGATGGCATGAAAATAAATGTAGATACAATACCAGTACTTTTGAAAAATGTAAAAGTTGTTCTGATGAAAAACTTTCTCCAGGTTATATTTTCAACTACCCACAAATACTATCACTTCTCCAGAACATTGGAGCATATCTATTTGACAAAGTACTATACACAGAAGATATAGTGCTGCTGGCTAGAGCAGTCGCCAGGATTCATAAATCCATTCAACTTCTTGTTGGACACGACAGTAGAGGCAGATACAGAAATAACTTTTGGAGGTGGCCCAAAACTTGAATAGCTCCCCCTCCCCGTATACAATTTGTCATACCAAAGTTTTCATGACTATTTTTAAATGTTTCTTTTAGGATCACTTAAGGTCTTTTATTCTACTTTTAGATACATAAATATTATGCACTAATGTGATTTAAATGAGGATGTAAAATATCGCTAAAATTTAAAGTGAAATAAGCACTAAACCCAGTACAATATCACCAAGATGCTCTAAAATGAACGATTTTAACTAGGAACTTTGTCATAATGATTATAATATGCGGGCAAATTTTTTAAATAAACCCATAAATCATTTGAGTTTTTGTAAATTAATTAATATTTTAATTATGAAATACAGTCGACGCTCGATATAACGACCATCTCCGTCCCAGAGAAAAAGGTCTTTATAACGAGTGGTCGTTATAAGAGGTATAAATTTAAAAAATGTACACCGTCATCATGCATGCCCAAGTAAATGCCCAAATTTTTTTTATCATAGGAATTTTTAGAAAAGTTGTGTGCAAAATATTATGACAGAATATTAAACAAGTTTTAAAGTAGAAAATATAGGGAGGAAAATGTTACACACTTTCAAATCTGCTACTACTACCACAACAATTTCTGAAGATAAAACCAGAAGCAGAGGTCTGCCTTTTTAGCAGACGTGATTTTTGCAAAACATTATTTTCTGTTTCAGATATAGGTGATAAATTGTGTTTCTCTTGCTTTCCAAAGAAACATTTAAAAGTCCCTCGAGAACTCCAAATCTTTAAAACCACTAGATTCAAACACCAAACTACCAATACATCTGTCAACTCCCTTTTCTTAGGAATCTGGAAATTTCTTGATTTTTCCTCCCATTATTTTTTCTGTGCTAGCTGTGGTGAATGGTAATTCCCCCCACCCCACCCCCTCTTAAAGTTGGATTTGACATTGAAAACTTCAGGCAGATGTTCGTAAACAGTAATCAATGTCATTTTAAGCTACAAATTTGTTTTATTGGAAAGAACACAAAAAATAGTGTCCGCTGATTCGGTCGCTGTATTGGATTAGACGATACAGAACGGTCGTTATAACGAAAGCAAATTAACATAGAGTTTATAGGAACAAAGTTGGGACTTTTACCACTGGTCGTTATAATGGGACGGTCTTTATAATGTGTGGTCGTTATAATGAGCGTCGACTGTAGTAGTAATTTAGAAAATCATAGCTTCATAACGCATAAGTTTTATTGAAGAATCCAGAAACTCAGGCCCGAATCTACATACCCACTGGCTCTACAGCAGAGGGGTCCACCGCCCAAGAAATCAAAAGAATAAATAAAATTTAAATTTCAGGAGAGGGAAACAATGTAAAGTAATGGGAGACTTGTTTCCTTGCTGACATAATTTATAAGTAAAATTAGTTTTCAAAAATCAGAATTAAAAAAACCCACAAAACTATCTAGAAGCGTTTAAACAGGCAACTTAAAAACGGTAAAATTTTTATAATAATAAATAAATGAATTAAAATATTAAACAAATGAATTGAAAATATAGGAAGAAATATTGGAGCAGTTAAAAATAAACAACAATCACTCTTCTAAGAAATCACTATGGGGAGGGGGGAGAAATCCAGTTGGCCATTAGAGGCCTTGTTGATTTTTTGCAGTGATCCCAAAATTTATAGATCCAGGCCTGCAGAAACTATTTCTTTGCAAATTTCAAAGCAGTTATTAATTTGTTTTTAAAGCCATGATACGGTTGAGGTGACATTTTCATGCTACTTGCCGTTTCCATTAATATCATGGTTTTGCAAATAAACTACCATGTGAATTTTTTCATTTTGCATTTTTTATGAACTGAAAAATAAATCTATAATTTCGCAAATATTTTCCTGGATCTATATGACTTTTTTAAGCAGGTCTACACATTTTTAAAACTTTTAATTATTGATTCCATCAAAGAAGAATTGATGGACGAAATCACGATATTATGTTGCCTTGAATTCGAAACCATTGAGTTAAATGTATTTTTTAGCCTGGTCTCTGACACAAGTATTACTTCTATAGCAACCAAAAATGCTTTTATTCAAAATATGCTGTGTATGTTTTGCATTCTTTTTAAGTAACTAAAAAAATATGTAATAGGGAAGTCAATTAAAAATAGTAAATGAAATAGTTAAAATAATTTATCCTTTTGGGGATGGAGGAAAGCACGGTCCTCCCCCCCCCCCCCCAAAAAAAAAAAAACAAAAAAAAATCTGCTACTGCACGACACCAAAGAAACTAGTAAACATAAGTTCTAAAGATTATAATGCACTGTTTGTTGGAAATCAAGACCTAATGCACAAACATTTTTTTATCTTGAATTTTTTTTTCTGTGAAAATGAAATATTTTTCTACACTTTTCTTTTTGTGCTAACATTTTACTTTGGCATTGCTTTTGTATAATAATACTATAGACTGTACAGAAAGTTTGTTTAATTAAGATCAGCAGAATTTTATCTGTTTTTGAAACAAAATGTGTTCAAAGAAGTCATTCGATTTCTTACTCTTATTTTTCTTAATACTTTGGATCATACCTGTTTATATATGTCCATAATAAACTGAGGATGCTAAATGATAGTTGTGGTGTAAATGTGAGACTAGCTTATGTTTTATATCAGGCAAAGCTCTCATTAAAAGTATAAATCTAAATATTGTATATTTATGAGTTTTTGAGTGTCTAGGCATTTGCTCAACATTTTGTTATATAATTCAACAGGGGTGCCCTCCCCCCCCCCCAGTTCAATGGTGCAAATACCTCCCTCCCCTCCCATTGTTCTCAACCCTCTTTCCCTTTTTTATTTTTAGCTCTCTTTTTAAATTTATTTTTTTGAAAAAATATTTTTCATTTATTTATTTTTAATTATTATTTACTATTATTATTATTATTTTAGTAGAAAAGTTCTGATTTTTAATTACATACACACTCACACAAACTAAATAAAAAAAAATGAAATATAATATAAACAGAATAAAATAAAATAAATAATTTAAATTAAGAATAAGTCAAAAAATAAATTTAAATAAATAAATTTAAAAAAGAAATCCCCCCCCCCCCAATTTTGATAATGCCAACTTGCCCCGTAATCCCCCCTCCCCCCGCCCTCCCTGTAGGCACACCTGTAATCCAAAGTTTATGTGCAGATATTTATTGCCAGAATCTGACAACAATCGTGAAATCTAAGCCCCCAGGAAAATATTTTGGGTCTTTGAGAAATTAAAAATTAAGGTAAACACACGAGTAGTGGCCGGTGCTTCAGTAGTGGCCAATTCAAGGTTTATATTTGAAAGAATAGGATTCCAGGTCTCCCAATGGGTTCAAACGTGCAGGACCTGGAATCCTATTTTTAACCGACTTCAAAAAGGAGGCGGTTATCAGTTCATACCGTATGTATGTTTTTTTTTGTTTGTCCACTCACAGCGTCTCACCTAATAAACCGATTTTGATGATTCTTTTTTTAATGGATAGGGGATGACTAAACTTAGGTCCCATTACTTTGTTTGACCATATTTGTCCTATAGAAAAAAAGTTATGGGCAAAAAACAACAAATTTCATGCAAATTTCCTATTAAATATATTTAAAACCCATTGTTATGAAAGTTTGGTGCCATACGACAGTAACATTAATAGTAATTGTAATGATAATTTTGAATGAAGGCTTCTCTGAAGCAAGCATCAAGTTTCTTCCAAGGGATATTTCGATAATCGGGAATCTGGCACTGTCGTCTCATTTTTGGCGTAAATAATTTTATTTTGGTAACCCTGCTGATTTATAGTAACCATATGTGAGTTATCGAAATTTTCCCTTCTTCAGTGCTATTGCTCCATAGTGGGGGCAAACCTAACCTGGAAGCGAGGTGATGCAGTGATTAGGATCTGCTTAGCCTTCACAATGCTACCTACCATTAGGTTTGCTTCAACTACACACACACACACAGTAGAATTTTTATCGTTATCATCTATGCGAATAACAGATGATCGGGACTAAGTAAGAAAATACAGCATTGCATAACAAGCAACTTGTATGCTGTGAAATGGAAATTAGTTAGGGAAAACGTAATACTTAAATGGTTATAATTAAGGCCCCTATATATACGAGCCGGCGCATCAGCTTAAGATCAACCATTTTGGATTGGAGCGGGTGTTTGAGTGGTTGTCTTTCCTGGCGAGTAATCGCGTTTGGCGATTGTTCACTGCGAGCGATTATTAGCGGCACGTGAATTGTTTATTAAATAAAATATTATTTGCTGCAAATTTGGCAAAACACGAAACTTTGCTGTGGTAAACCTAGCTCCACAACAATGTGAAATCCGATCCAAAATGGCTAAACTTAAGCTGATGCGTCGGCCTATCTATATAGCGGCTCTAGTTATAATTAAATTAACTACACATGGATCCCAGAGAGAGGAACAGAGATAGGTTTTTAGTGCCAATCGCTTAAAGTTTAACGCGTATTTATAGTTTTTTTTTTTTTTTTTTTTTTTTGTAATATGGAGCATTTTTATGAAAAAAATAAGGTGATGTTTCGTGATGATAACTTCTTACTATTTCTGAAATACCTACATTTACATTAAAAGTAATGAAATAAAAAAATTTTGAAAAAAAAAAATAGAACCGACTTCAAAATTGCTCTAAAAAGTGAAAAATAATTTTATTCTTTAAACACTATCGATAATGCTTTTAAACATAATTTTTGAAGTTGGCGCAAAAACGATACATAAAATCATTCACAGCTACAACTAATATACTACTATAAATTTAACCAGGCCCAGTTTCTTCACTATCACATACATTATGCATTGATGACAGCATATTTGAATAACGATATAAATCTTTCATTCGTAACTTTGGATGTTTTTCTGAAAAAAAAAGAAGAACGAAGCATGGTTACACTGGATTTTACGTTTTGTTTTCGCGCCAACTTCAAAAATTATGTTTAAAACCATTATCGATAGTGTTTAAAGAATAAAATTATTTTTCACTTTTTAGAGCAATTTTGAAGTTGGTTCTATTTTTTTTTTTTTTTCAAAATTTTTTTTTCAAATATAAACCTTAAAGTGGCCATTACTGAAGCATGAATAAGCACTGGACACTACTGGTGTGTTTACCTTAAATCAGCAAAAAAAGAAAGAAAAAAGAAATTTACCCTCATCAGTTTAAAAAAAACATATTTCTGGTGAATCCTCAAATACTGTCATTAAAAAATTAATAATACACTAAAACCTGTAAAGTTGACCACCTTTTTAAGTTGACCACCTGTCTATATTGACCGCTTTTGTCAGGAACGGAATTAGTCCTATCTTATATAATGAAGGAAAACCTCTGTAACTTGACCACCTGTCTATCTTGACCACTAATGAACACCAAGTTTGGTTTAGGGTATTGTAAAAAACCCTTTGTAAGTTGACCACTTGGTTTATTTTTTTAAATTTTATTTAGCAAATTATTTTTTTTATAGCTTTCCAAGAATATTTTTGATGCCAGACCAGCATTTTACCAACTAAATGAAACAGCAGCATAACTAAATCTCCTTTTGAGTTTAACCACATGGGAAAACTACTAAGAACCCTTTTATTCTCCAAACTTGTTTTTCTTTTGTTGTTAAGTGAAAAATTTGTAATTTTTGATTAGCTATAAATTTTTAGGAACTATTAATATAAAATGAGTAACTTTTCATAAACAATAAGACTTTTTTTGATTAATTTACTGAAATTCTAAATTTGCATGACACATTATACGTCATTCTGGGAAAATTATCTCTAAAAATATTTGAATAATATCTTAACTTATTGTTTCAAAGTAATGCTAAACAATGAAAGTGAGTTGAACAGAAAGAGTAGGTGTCAATTAGTCAAAAAATGAATACATTGTCCAAGAATTACAAAAAAAAAAAAAAAAATATTACCCCCTTTATAAGTTGACCACCTGTCTAAGTTGACCACCAAAGTACTGCACTGCAAGTGGTCAACTTACACAGGTTTCACTGTAATTTAAACCGTCAAAGAAAAGTTCCTTGTTCAGTTTAGAATGCTTTAAAAGATATACATATACTACAGGGTCGTTGAGGTAAATCCAGAAGTTTGTTTATTAACTGCCCTCTAACGGTTGTTGAGTGCATATTTGCGAATAGATTATCTAATGTGTAGTTCATATTGTCACGAGGCGCGCGCATATAGACACGTTACAACAAGCAACAACATGAGCCCGGAACAAGACAGAAGAGCAGCAATCCTTGAGTCCCTTCGTGCCGGTAAATCACCAAAGGAGATTATTGAGTGGGTATCTTCAGGTGTTATCTTCAGGTCAGTTGAGTGGATGCTTCAGAAGTGCCCACCATCATGCGCACCAAATTTCCAGCAGCGGTCATGGTCCTTGGGGTTATCAGCAGCGAAGGGGATGCATAGGCGGATTTAGGCCGAAATATTTAGGGGTGCAACAATAACAGGGATCTAAGGAGGGATGGGGTATTTCCGGAAAAACAAGGCAGTAGCGAAAGCAGAAAATAATTTTACGGCGGGACACACTTTTAAGTCTGAAAAACACAATGTAAACCATATTTAGTAAGATTAGGGGATTGGCAATTCGTAACATTTCAAACTGCAGAAAAAGTCTTAAACGAAAGTTGATATTAGAAGCAATGGGTGAATCTAGCTACTGGTTTGGAATGGGATTCATGCCCCAGAACAAACTTGAAATAGTAGTTTTGAAAACGCAGTTTTATAGTTTTTGTTGATATTTTAGAGGCAAGAAATGTACGTGTGACTCCAAGGCTCTTTTTAAAAATTTTAGTCTTATAAATGTGATTATAGTCCATATTTATAGTTTGGGTTATGAATGAGACTCATAGACTGTCTCTTATAGATTTTTTGAAAAGCAGATAGAAATACGCAACCCCCTCCCCTCCCCCATGCTACCTCTTTAACTTTTCATAATTGAAGTTTCAAAAATACTACGGAGAACAATTTTTGATGCTGTTACTGGACGGGGTGTTCTGGAGCGCTCCCCTGGAAAATATTCGAAATTGAAGCTCTAAAAATGAAGTTCTTCTGCAATAATCCATGGTATTAAAAAAAAGGGATTCTCCCACTTAAAAATTTCGAAATAGTAGTTTTCGAAACCAAAATATTAACACTCTTTGATGATAATAGAGAAAGGGGGGTCAGAGGCCCTTGTTCGAATATTTTCCAAAATTAAAGTCTTAAACACATGAGTAATTACTCTACTTGAGTCCTTAAATACATGAGTGTAAGACCATATTAGGTAACATTAGGGACGCTGCAGTTGTTCAAAACTGAAGCTCCAAAAACGCAATTTTAAACGATTTTCGAAGTATTTAGGTGATTAGAAGATCTTCCTTGGAAATTTTGCGAAAGTGAAGCCCAAGAAACGAAATTTGAGGTACTCTGTAATAACTTTAACTGGAGAAAGGGCTTTAGAGAAGAAATATTTTGAGGACTAATAGAAAAAATGAAAACGAAATAGGAAAAATTCAAAAAAAAAAAAGAAAAAAGGAAGGGGAGATATGAAAGAAAGAGGATTGTGCGAAAAGGCTCACAATTCACCGTCAATAATCTGAAGCTGTTGAAAAATTTATATGTCAATATTTCTTTTCGAAACAGAAATTAAGATTTTTCGCCAACATTCTTTTTTTTTTCGTAAAATAACTGCGTTTTCTCAAAATGAGATCTTTTCTTCCCTACAATAATAAAGAATATTTTTTTAAAAACATCTACTCAGCATTTTGTGGGGAGGGTCACCAGTCTTGTGCCCCTTCCCCCTGGATGCACAACTGCAGCAAAATGTCCGGAAGTCCTCTTTCAAAAATTTTTGTTTATTTACCTTAAAATTGCTGTTTTCGGTTGATTTCGGTGTAGATTTTTTTGATCTTCTTACAATAGCCATGGTTTTTTTTTTTTTGGACTTTATTAGCCATTCTTGTTTTAAAATAGAAGAATTTGTATTGATGTACGAATAAGTACCCAATTACAGAACATGCAATTATTCTATACAATAACACAGCACTGAACAATCAATTGTTTGAGAAGTTTCTTTATTTGCATGAAATTATTTATTAGGTTTTTTTTTTCCAAATGGATAAAATTACTTTAATTCTTAATATGAGCACAGTTATGTTTTTCTTGCACGAGCAACTTGTGATGATACACTGAATTCAAGTAAATTTACTAGTATAGCAGCTATGAATTTTTCCCCCCAACTGCGTTTCTGAGTGAAATATACTAAACTAATTTTTTTTCAAAACCCAATCAAAAATTTTGGGGGTGCGGCGCACCCCCTGGCACCCCTATGAGGGGATGTTATGCCACCTCATTTCTTTGAAGAAGGTCTCAGAATCAACGCCGATGGATACATTCACGTATTGGAAACGGTAGTCAAGCCCTGGATGGACATGGTGGCCGCCGGAAGAGATTATGTCTTCCAGCAGGACTCAGCGCCAGCCCACAGGTAGAGAAAAACCCAAGCGTGGCTTCACAGTAATGTGCCCTACCACTGGACACCCGACTTGTGGCCACCCTCCAGCCCGGACTGCAATCCTCTCGATTACTACTTTTGGGGCGTAGTTGAGGAAAAGGTTAACGCAAAATTCCGTAATACCAAGGACACGCTGAGAGCCACAATTACTGAGGTGGTGCCCAACATGGACAGGAAGGAGGTGAAACATGCATGCGGTCGGTTCCGGTCACGTCTTGAGCGAGTGGTGGCAGCTAATGGCGGCTATATAGAATAATTTCTTTTTATAACATATTTTCTATAATGTTGCAAAGTTGTGTACAAAATAAATCCTTTTTGTTTGCATTATAAGAGTTTTAATACTTGTGTCCCATTTTTCCGGATTTACCTCAACGGCCCTGTACAACTGTAAATGTAAGCACCATTCTGTTTTCTTTAAAAAGACGACAGACTTTAAAAGACTTCTTTTTCTTTTAAAAGACGTTCTGAACTTAATGAGTAACAAAGGTTTCGTTTGCATAGAGCTACTAGTGGAGCGTGGTTATTTGATTGATGACATCAGTTGTTGATTTGATGACATCTTGGTTAGTGTCCATAGGATGTTTTCATTCAACATCATCAACTGGTAGCTCTATTAAAAGGTACCTAGTTAGTCACTGGTTGACTATGGTCGAGTAGGTGCTCTATGCAACTGCAGCCATCATAACTAAATTCTTCAATTTTGAGTTAAATTTCAAACCACTAACTTATTAAAATTTTTGGAGACATTAATATGTTGTTCATAAAAACAAATAAATAATTTTAAAAATGTCATTGAAAAACTTGAATTTTATAAGTGTCAATATTATTTTACTTGTAATGTATTATTTTACTTGGAAGCTTTAAGACAATAGAAAGACTGACAATTCATTAGATTAAAAATTGTATTTGCGTTGCATTTTTTCTTTCTTGTTCTGATAAAACTAGTTTTCAAGGTATTTAATATTATTTTTTAGTTACCTAGACGACCTAACCCTCAGATTTGTTGCACCCTGTATATTTTCAATTAGTTCACAATATATTGATTTAAAAATGTTTTGTTGATACAATACCTTTAATTTTAGCATGTAAACTACCCAAAATATTTATTACAATTTTGGATAATTCTAATACAATTTAAATAATCCTAGACTTTGTATTACCATGTGACCTGAAGTAATTGCATTTTCTCACATCTTGCCACTTTTACTTTGCATTTTTATTTATTTTTTTATTTATTAAAAATCAATTCTTAGAGTTCAATAATTTTAGCATTCTTTACTTCTCTTTACAGAAATTTATCAAGGAAGTAGCTGAAGTTTGGAAAAATTTACCAGAAGAGAAGAAAAAAGTATATTTTCATATTTCTAATTGTTTATGCATATACTGTGAAACCTCTCTAGGAAGAGGATTCTCCCCTTGTCCCTGTGAAAATCAGGCATTAATGGAAGTAGTTGCTTAATGGTGGTTGCATTTAACTGGATAATATTGGAATTTAAACAAATATGCTATAAAAGCAAAAAATTTAATCACAATACTTTGTTAAATAATTATAACTTTTTTGTTTAAAAAAAATCTCAGTTGCTTGTGTGTGTTTTTTTTTTTTTTTTTTTTGAGCAATCACGATTGCTTATTGTTCTCACTTGACCATTTTTGGCGTTCGTGCCTTTTTCAGCTTGGACCAGGCCTGCAGCACCACCGTCCACCGGCGGCGGTGCGGCTGGTCCTGAGCACTGTCCCCCGGAATCCACTTTTGCTGGGCGGGTGGCGTCCATGTCCCACACACACGAACGCCTACACACACACACGAACGCCTACACACACACACGAACGCCTACACACACACACGAACGCCTACACACACACACGAACGCCTACACACACACACACGAACGCCTACACACACACACACAAATGCCTACACACACACACACACACACACAAACGCCTACACACACACACACGAACGCCTACACACACACACGAACGCCTACACACACACACACAAATGCCTACACACACACACACACAAACGCCTACACACACACACGAACGCCTACACACACACACACGAACGCCTACACACACACACACAAACGCCTACACACACACGAACGCCTACACACACCCACGAACACCTACACGCACACGCACGTACACAACACTCACTCACACACATGCATACATACACTTACGCACCCACACACATGCGCCTACACAAACACACACGCTCGTGATTGCGAAAAACATAATTTGAATTCAAGATGCCAAAAATTCAAATTAATTTTTTTTTTTTGATTTTAGAAACTAATTTTCATTTCTTAAAATGAATGTGTGGTGTCTGCTACATTGACCACGCAGTTTTTTTATTTTAGAAGCACGGAAAATGCTAAATGAATGCCTTAAGCTAGGAGAGGGAATGAGTAATCAGGAGTGGAATAACCACTTTCTTAAAGCAAAATGACACTTGATCCTTGTCTTATCAAGGAGATATTGTGTTTTTTCCTAGAAGGATTGTGACACCAACCTAAATCTCATGTTCTTTTAAGCCTTAAATACCAATGTGATGTATATGTTCCCGAAGGGAATGACCTCACAAACTAATAAAACCCCTTGCACTGTTTTTAGGATTGAATCCAGATTCAATTTTAAAGTCATTTTAATATTATTAAATATTATTATTATTTATTATTATTATTGTTTTTTTTCCAAGGAAGAAAATGTGGTCATTTTGAGAGGGAGGGTATCTAGAGTGTTTGCTTAATTGAGGGCAAGTTAATATTGAATTAATTAGTTATCTTCCATCAAATTTTGGTCACTTGACTAGGTGGTCGGCTGGAGAGGTTTCACTTTATTATCCTTCCATATTAAAATGTATTAAGCATGATAGTTCAGCTTTCTGCAGAAATATTTTTAATTTTTATTAATGTCATATTCACTGATAAATGTAACAATTACTTAACATCAAAATTATGTTAAAGTTATATTTATAGCCTGCTACCTGTGTTCCATATTTCACATGTGAGCAGGGGCGTAGCTAAGGGGGGGGTTTTGGGGACAAACCCCCCCCCCCCCCCCTCCCCGAAACGTTAGTCTCAAAAAAAAAAAGAGAAAAAGAAGAGAGAAGAGAAAGTAAAAAAAAAAGAAAAGGAAAAAATTCCAAGCGATTATATAATATATATATATATATTATATATATATATAATATATATATATATATATATATATATATATATATAATATATATATATATATATATATATATATATATATAATATATATATATATATATATATATATAATATATATATATATATATATATATATATATATATATATATATATATATATAAAGTAACCCCCCCCGAAAGTCGGGTCTAGCTACGCCACTGCATGTGAGCTAGATCATTCATGGAACGTCCTTTTCCTGCCAGTCACCACATTTGGTTAAACCCTCACCAGGTTAGGTACCTAAATGGGGTTTAAATAAAGAATAATGCCCTCTTGGTGCTGTCACATCAGTTTTTTCTTTTCTTTTTTTTTTTTGCAATACCTTTTCAACTAAAATACAGGGTGACTGAAAAATCCTTGACTCATTTAAAAAATTCATAGAAAACCAACAAATTGTCGTATGAATTTGCGGTTTGCACCATAATACTTCACAGATTCAAGAGTTTTTATGACATCGGGGAAAAAAAAATCAAAAGGGGCGAAAAAGGAAAAAGACATTTTGCAGACAGGGTGTCAGTATATGCTATGCTTGTAATTCTTCGTTTAGTAATTTTCATTCCTTTTTGCGTTTTCCCATGTCAACAAAAACAATTTAAAAGTTACTTTTAAATTGTTTAAATATTGCATAATTAGTGCTTTAATACTCATTGCAGTTATAACTTATTCTAGAGAGCAAATAGTTGAGCCCGCTTAATGGAATAGGCAATTTGCCATGAAAAATTATTCTAATAAGCCGGGTATTCCATTATCCGGGATAAAAATAACAGAAATCAATGGTGAAATAAACTGACATTTTATTTCCAATAAGCAAGCTCGACTGTATTCTGAATTTTAGTTTCAAAATTTAGGAAAATGATCTATATAACGCAAAAACTCCGGTCTCAAGGTGTGCATTATAATGGTCTTCTACCGTAACTATATCTAAAAGGTTTGAGCAAACTGTATCTAAAACTATATCTAAAGGTCTATGCACATTGATTCATCGTTCACTTAGCAGATTACTTATAATCAGCCCGTTTTCACTTGTTAATTTGTAGAAAATTTATTTTTCAAATTAAAATATCTCTGTAAGATCGTTCATACTTGCTTGTCGCCCCCCCCCCCCCAACCTCCCTCCCATACAAATGTATGCATAAATAATATAATTAAATCAATAAAAAGCTCAGTTGTACAGAAGGTGATATAGGAATTGCATCTTTAAAAATCATTATCATGATTAATTAATGAATTATCTTCACGGATTTAGCAGCAGGCAGCTAATTTGCACGTTGGTGCTTCCCTGGGTTTAAGTGTGAATGGTCCTCCCAAGGTCCTCTTTTTAATCCTAACTGGTCTTCTTTAGTCCCCTTTTTGATTAAAAGTGGTCCTCTTTTACCCTTCACTATGGCTAAAATGAGTTAGGAGCCCTGATTACGGTTAAATCTACTAATCCAGGCCTACTTTCTTACTAGAAATTTGGCACTGATGACTCACAACAACTAACACTCGTCAGAGCATTGTTTTTTCAGCTTGTTAATCAAAAATATATGCAACAAACAGTATGATTCATTCTTTAAAGTTTGCTTGCAAAATGTTTGATGTAGTTCAAAAAAAAAAGTATGTTTGTGTATGATTTCTAACAACTTTGTTAATCTATTTTTAATACAGTAGAACCCTGTCATACCACACTTTAGTATACTGTAGAATCAGTATACTAAAGTGTGCATGTCATTATGTCCTCTAATATTTTTAAAAATAGAGGAATCCTGTTTTCTTTCAAACCTGAAGTTTCTGTGTAGTTTCACATTTTTAAAATTTTTAATATACAATAGCTACTACATTCAATTCCAGGATCTTTATGTTCCAAAAAAATATATCACGTCATTTCAGGAGAGTTTGACTTTGTGTTTAATTCAGGGTCTATTAGTATTGTGCCGTATTGCTGTCATTAATTTACGTTTGGTGAACAAAGTTCCATTATGCTATGGTTATGGAATAAAACAAGAGCAAAAATTATCCCAAATACCCTCAGTATCACAAGATTTCACTGTATAATAATGTTTAGTAAACCTTGAAAAAATAATGGCTGAAAATAATAACGACACTAAGGATGAATTTACTCTCAGTTTTTTTTTTTATTTTTTACTTGATATAAATGTTTTACTAGATCAACATGCTGTGAGACAGAAGGAAAATTCATATGCCCTTTTTACAGAAAGCAGGTATGGTACCAAAAAAAGAAAGAAAACAAAAAAAACACCTGTTGTAAATTTGACATTTTAAGTAATTTTAGGTTAGCTTTGCCGTACTAAGCACAAAAAGGGTATCGGCAGTTGAGTTCAAAAGGAGAAATTTCCATTTAAAGTTGTGGGCCTCCATGTATTTGATTCAGATGCACCTTAAAGAATTTTTTTTTTTTTAATATTTCTCATTAACAAATGACCATAAAACGTTGTATTTGTGTTAAATATGTGACAAAGAACCACCTGCTGACAGTAACTCAATTTTGAGAAAAAATGCAGTTATGACTTTTGTGCTTAGCATGGCAGAGCTCCTCTGTAACAGTAGGCGTACACAGTGAAGTGAATTAGATTTCGTAAGATTTGTTCTTTGATCTGCATCACTTTTTATTACTGTAAAGTTTTTAATTGTACGTTTAGTAATGGAAGGAGAAGCAAACGGTTTTAATTAGAGACATAAGCTATAGGTTTTTTTTTTTTTTTCACTTGCAGGAATTTGAACTTCAGGCTCAGAAAGACAAAGAAAGGTTTGCCCTTGAAATGCAGAACTGGAAAGATAAATTAGCCAAAGAGAATAAGTTGGACCTCTTTAAAAATTTTGAAGAAATGCGTAAAAGAGGAAAGCTATCTGTGGACGTAGCTCTACAAGACAAGAAGGAAGTTGTCTCAGAAACTAAGAATAGAAGTGTTTCAAAAAACTGAATTGCGACAATTTTAATTTTGAAAATTTGGAATATATGTGGGAAAGGGTAATTCCTGCTGAGATGTGTAGCAAGGATTTTGAGATTCTACTAAAGAAGACTAAACAGACACTCTTGCTGTTTTTTACTTTTTTTGTCATTGTGTACAAAAGTTGAGTTTTCGTGTAAGCATATGTGAAAATCTTCATTTATTGCAAAAAATAATGTAAAATATTCTGTACTATCAAAACATAATAAATTTTTGAAAAAAAAAATTATAATGTGGTAATTTATTACATTGTAATTTTCTAAAACATCTATTGGATGTTGTATTTTTAATCACAATGAAAATATTCTTATTTATTTGTACGATCTTATAAACTTTTTTTTTTCAATTACATTGATCCAAGAAAGCAAATTAATTTAGAATGTAAAATCCCCTTGTTTTGGGGGGAGTGAGTTTCCTGCAACAAAATATGTGTCTTGATTGTAAGATTCATTATTATTGACTAATTAGAGGTGATTAAGTATTTCCTATGTATCTCTTAAAATGAATGAATTTTCAGGAAAATTATTTCCAACTTCCTTGGAGTTAAGCTGGGACATATTGTTACGAATTCGGTGCAACTTCAAACTTTCTTTAAATGATGACACAGTTCTTGAGAAAAGCACAGGAGATTTATTTACAGCTATGTACAGGAAATGTAGTTACAACTGCTAAATCAATCATCAGCAATGAAGCAAATATCAATTAACGCCGTAAATGCAACGGTAGCACACGTATTTACATCCAAATACGCAAAAACACAGCGCAAATGCTTCACAATAAACAGAGCAACGGCTCAGACGAAACTCTGACAGTTAAAAAGTAAAACTAACCTTCATTCAAATGCCAAATGGCTTTTATACTAAGCAAAGAAATATCCAGAAAATCCTATTATGTTCTACCAATTTCTCATATTTTCTTTTTAATCTATTCAGTCTTATCATTCGGAAATAGGTTGACCATATACTTCATTCGAATGTGAGGGGATTGTATATGCATTAAACTATTTACAGCTTAAGTTGCTATGATAACTTTGGATGACAGTTAATGGAACAAATTCCAAAAATAGCCAGATTACAACAAATTAATCATAAAACTATTTACAGAATTTGTAATAATAATATTAAGGAAATTTTTATATTTTTTCAAAATGCATATATTTTTGAAAAAAATAATAATTTTGTAAGCTCTTTTCTTGCTTGTTTAGTTTTTCTGTTAGTGGAAACATTTTGAAAGTCGCTAGAAATGGCTAAATGCCTGTAATTCAGTGATACCCTTGGTACTGTGTAGGCTCTCAGAAACTTTTGTGTGTGTGTGTGTTCCGGTATATGCAGCCTAAAATCTTTACAGACTGGTACAAACTTTTTTTTACTTGCTGGTACTCTGAAAAGTTATACTTGATTCCCTTCTCCCAAACCATTGTCTTTTAGTTTGACTCTGAAAGACTGTTTGTTAGATTTTTTTCAGTGGCAATATGAAAGAAGCACACACTAATTCCCAATTTTTATGTTGCAGCCTATGTGAAAAGGATGTTAAATTGTCATAGGTAAGTGAAGTGAGAGAAACAGAGAAGAAAGTGCAGTGAGAAGCAAGGGGATGAAGTGACAAAATTAAGAATTTTGAGATAGACAGTACAAAGGGTAGGTGAGCCTCTCCTCTGTCTTTGGGAAAGAATTAGTACTGGTAGCCCTAGTAGGTGCTGCTGTACAGCATGATTTAGAAAAAAAAGTAATGAAAGCCTACCCAGGACGTTACCTTTAAACCTATTTTACTCAAAACTTGAAAATGTCCTCTTGCATCCCTTTGCTTCTCACTGCCTCAAATGGTCTTATTATCGCTGGTCTTATAAACATTCCAAGATAATACTTTCATAAGGCTTCATATTCCTACTTGTCAACTTTTACTTTCTTCTATATCTAATATATAGAAGAAAGTATTGGATTCGTGCAAATTTTTGAATTTCGAATTTTGACGGATTCGAACGTTTTGAGGTGTGCTGAGTCCATTTCGACTATTTTTGGAAAATGTCTGTCTGTCTCTCTGTGTGTGTGTGTGTGTCACGGTTTGGGGTCAAAATGTCGCCACCGAAATGTCGCGGGACAAAATGTCGCGGCCAAAATGTCGCCGTTCCAAAATGTCGCCGGGCCAAAATGTCGCCTGTCCAAAATGTCGCTGGTCCAAAATGTCGCCGGTCCAAAATGTCGCCGGCCCAAAATGTCGCCTGCCCAAAATGTCGCCGGGCCGAAATGTCGCCGGTTCAAAATGTCGCCGGGACAAAATATTGCCGATCTAAAATGTCGCCGGTACAAAATGTCGCCTGTCCAAAATGTCGCCGGTCCAAAATGTCGTCGGTCCAAAATGTCGTCGGCCCAAAATGTCGCCGGGCTAAAACGTCGCCTGTCCAAAATGTCGTCGGGCCAAAATGTCGCCTGTCCAAAATGTCGTAGATCCAAAATTCGTTTATTCAGTTGGTAAGAAAAATTTAAATGTACAAAAATGATGTTTAACACCAAATTTGCAGAATAAATGGTTACTGCCTTGAATGAATGTCTTCGTTAAAAATGGGACTGGACTAACTGAGTTTCATGATAAATTCTAAAAAGATTATTCCGTTTTGATTCGCAACTCTCGGCTGTTTTTCAGCAAACAAATAGAATACAAGCGTTACGTTATCTTATTTCTTGTGACTCGCTATCTACCAACTGTAAAACGTTCTGACGGCGTTCAGTTCTGACGTTCGCTAAATTATTTTAAACTTTTCTTCAAGAATAGTGTGCGTTTGTATGTGACCAATTTTTTGGGGACATTCTACGTCAAAACCTGTAGTAAGAATTCGAACGATACCCGCAAGTACCCATATATGATTTAGGGCTGCGTGGTTTTTTGCGTCAATTCGTTCAAGATAGTGGAGTAACTGAACGTTTTCATCGATATGCGTGACTGTCATTGCTCAAAAAATGATGAATGGAATCAAATAAAATGTTAGGAAGCAGCACGGGGACAGATTTTGGGCTCAATAACACCAGAGGGTGGAGCAATCGAATGTTTTTTCCTTTCTTTTTTATTATCTGTGATTGATATATCTCAAAAAGTAATACAGTAGACCCTCGTTTTCAGCGGGTTTATTTTACGCGGTTTCGATTATACGCGGTTGAAGATTTGACACCTTTATTTTATTTACGCAGATGAGTTTCGGTTTTACGCAGATGCGGCAATGCAAACAGGTAACATTTTCCTCTCTTTCAAAACCCAAGCTCCTAAAGATTGCAGATTACACGTAACTAACTGCATTTTGGCGTGCTAATAATCGAACTTGGGTCCTTGGAGACATTTTATGCGATTGGTTCCAGAGCTTTTTCCATCAGAAGTAAAGTGATTAAACTCACACAGTTCAGAACTCACTGGAAGAAGAGCTTTTAGGAGTGACAAAGGAGGTCAAAACCAACGCGGATACCGACTCCGGTGACACACAACCAAAAACGCTCACATTGAAAATTTTCGAACCATCCGTAGACAATAGGAATGATCTTTCTGATTTGCTAGTGAAAGAAGATTCTATCATGGAAATGACGCAAGTGATCATGGATGAGTTAATGCTAAGCAAAGAATTGGAGGAAAAATTCTTAATGACTACCAAAAAACTATCATAGTCAGCTCTTCTTCATAAACAGAACACGAAATTAGTTTGTTTTCTTTATGCATATTGTGCATAAAAATTGATATAAGTACACATTAAACTTATTATACAATTAGTCATCACTAGAATGAAGTATTTTTTTTAATGGATGGGAGTTCCCACTGCAGTTTTGATCTTACTTTAACCAACGTATATCTCACTGAAAACGTAGTTTTTTTTTTTTTACAGTTCTTAGGGTAATGTTGATAAATCTATGAGAAAATTAAATTTCATTAAGATACTTTTCTACTTTATTTCCACCCTGGCCCGTGATTTCGAATTTTTCCAGTGAAAGGGGAGAGAGAGTATAACGGGCGTATGTATAACCAATGCAAATTTCATAGGATTGCTATAAAAACCACTCCCACTTGTATATAAAAAAAAATTCAAAGTCGAGGGATATTCCGCCTGATTCCCTAAATGACTGACCTGTCGCTACCGTAATAATATGCTAGAGTGAAGGAGTTATTTGTTTTTACTTCATTACGCCAAAAAATACAAACCGCCTATTCTCTTGCCATATTCAAATTGCACCTCACTATTCTTTCATTCGCGTTTAGAACAGTTAAGTTTTACTTCTATACCAATTTTTTGTCTGAATCCTTGCGTTACATCTTGATCCTTTATGTTACATCTTGAGTATTATTATTAATCAGATTAAACAAGAAAAAGAATTCCGTTGCAGCAGCCTTTCACATGTTTACGTTTGAAATAGTATACAGAAAAACGTATGTTTTTCTGAAAACTATTAATTTTCTGGAATTAATCTGATGTTTACGAATTAAGACAGGAGAAAACGTTTGGAATTTTTGAAGGAACTTACTTTGAAAGGCAATTAATATTCTTTCGCAACTTTTATGCTGGAAAATATCGACGTACATTTAAATTTTTCGTACAAATTGAACTAGCGAATTTTAGGCCGGCAACATTTTGGACCGGCGACATTTTGGACCGGCGACATTTTGGGCCGGCGACATTTTGGACCGGCGACATTTTGGGACGGCGACATTTTGGACTGGCGACATTTTGGGCCGGCGACATTTTGGGCCGGCGACATTTTGGACCGGCGACATTTTGGGCCGGCGACATTTTGGACCGGCGACATTTTGGGACGGCGACATTTTGGACTGGCGACATTTTGGGCCGGCGACATTTTGGGCCGGCGACATTTTGTACTGGCGACATTTTGGACCGGCGACATTTTGGACCGGCGACATTTTGGACTGGCGACATTGTGGACCGGCGACATTTTGGATTGGCGACATTTTGGGCCGGCGACATTTTGGCCGCGACATTTTGTCCCGCGACATTTTGGCCGCGACATTTTGGGCGTATACCGTGTGTCACGTCTGAGTGTGACCAGTTTTTTTGTGGCCGCTTTACAGCAAAAACTACCGCATGAAATCGAACGAAATTCGTACACATATGTGCCCCTATGTGAACTTGTGCCCATTGGTTTTTGGCGCGAATTCTTCCAAGGGGGGTGGAGCAATGGGACGTTTTTTCAGTTATGCGTGCTTACTATTCCCCAGGAAATAACTGGCGGAATCAAACAAAATTTGGTCCATATGTTGCCATTAACAGGAACAGTTGCTGATTCAATTTTGGTGTCAATAACTCAAACGGGAGTTGAGCTATAGAACGTTTTTCGTCGTCAATTGTGACTGCTGTATCTCGAGAAATAATGAACAGAATGAAAGAAAAAATTATCGGCGAGTAGCCCTTAGTGGGTATAAGAGCTGATTTTATTTTGGTGTCAACAGCTAAAAAGGAGGTAGCGCAATCGCAAGTTCTTTTTTTCGATTGTGAGTGACCTATCTTAAGACGTAATGCTACGTTCTGGTTGAAATTTGGAATATATGTGAATCCATATGTAAACAGGCTTTGGTTCAATTTTGACGCCAATCGCTCCAAGAGGTGTTGATTTTTTTTTTTTTTTTTTTTTTTTTTTTTTGCGAATAAAAATAGCTTTATTAATACAACAATAAGAAAGATAAATCGCATAGACTAATAATAAGAGTAGACCGAGCTATGGCAACCCTTTTGCTGCTCATAAACCAAACCATGTGACTGGTGGATATTCGCAACTCCAACGAACTATAGGGGGCACTGAAGTCACTGTCTAATGGCGGAATTGAAAACTAAAACAAACGCACATGGTAACGAAGAAAATGCTAAAAGTGTTGTGATTTTTGTTCGTACGTATGATTTTTTTCGCTTTATTCTTTTTAAATTAATTTTCAAAGTCTTGTGGATATTCTGGCCCACGTAGAAAGAAATGAGAATTCAAGAAGCATTACTAAACGTCAAAGATTAATGCAAACTACGTAGTTCGTAGTTCTAAGCAGCTATTTCCATGATGTTGAATTCGATATTTATCAATTCTTGATAAAACTAAATAATAATTGTGGCCTGACAAGAACACCAATTAATGCTAGAAAATTCAATATGACATTACAAATTATTATCGAAAGAAGATGATACTTCTTTGCCTTGCTTGGCTAGCGCTTATTTTTTTTTTCCATTTGTAGCTGAGTTACTTCTCTCGAATTCCCTAATCGGTTCATTTAAAAATTTTCTGTTTCGATTTTTCTAATTTCTGAGTTACGATTTAATTGTGTCATGTTATGCAAATCATCTACAAAATTATTACGGATATATGGTGGTAGTTTTCTTTTCAGTTGATTGACCATTATTTCTTTTCACTTATCGAATTCTGTAATCTTACTACCATTTTATTCCACTCATGATAAAAATTAAAAATGGTTTAACTAAAAACGCGAAATCTCGCCAAGGCTACTTTGCTCGCACAATACCAAAATTATAACCCTAAACAAATTTGGCGAAACCTTTCAGCTGAGAATAAAAGGAATAAAGTAAATTCTTTCTAGGTTAAACATTTTTCATTTTGTTTTACGATAATAAATCCAAGAAAATATTTTGCATACTGTCCATTCCAACTAAATGCTGCTGTAAAATATGATTAGTTAAATTAATTTAAGATTAAAAAAAGCTCATATTCTTACAAATTCATACAATAAAAAATTTTACCTGGTATAACGTTATCCAATTTTGTTAATCCAGAGTTTTCTTGTTTACGCGTCCACCATTTAATACTTTTTTGAAAGAAATAAGGAAAACTAACATTATTTTGAGAAGCTCGAGAATACTCTTTGGGGACGAATTAATTTCTGTAGCTGAAAGCAAACTAAGACACATCGATTGCGTTAATAAATACTCAGAACAAACTGCCTGTGTTTACGTCAACAGACACACATGGAACTAAAACGTGGTAATGTTTTAGTTCATTCGGCAGTTTTGTAAATCACCGCAAGGTAGCGTATTCGAGCGCTGGAGTTCCGAATC
The DNA here is from genome assembly GCF_026930045.1 of Uloborus diversus. Taxonomy (NCBI): domain Eukaryota; kingdom Metazoa; phylum Arthropoda; class Arachnida; order Araneae; family Uloboridae; genus Uloborus; species Uloborus diversus. The sequence goes on from NC_072739.1 coordinate 121,553,970, forward strand.
CTAGTAACAGCGGGCGTTGATCGAAGCAGACGATCAACGCGAGCGAGAAATAAAATAAATAGAATTGATGGAATACGGAAGAATGAGCTTTTATGAAATCCTATTTGTAAATTTGTTATTCTAAGTTGTAAATATTTTGTTAATATAGTGAGTTTTTCGTTTAGATGGTACTGTGCACTTTCTTTAGTCAATTTCAATAACTCTCTAAGCAATAAAAGATGCAAGCGACGAAGAAGAATCAGCAAATGGTAAGATTTTTACCTACAGTTTCAATTTAAGATACCGATTAGTACAGTTTTGCGTTAACGCAAAACGTTTATGCCATTTCGTTCACGCCAACGCTGACAGCTCCAAAGGAAATAAAAGTTACCGAAAACTGATCAAAAACTATTACTAATGTCAAAATAATGCATAACTAAAAGAAAAACAGTTCAATCTCTGCACCTGGAAGTTTTTTTTTAATGAAAACACATTGTCGTAAAATACATGTCGAGTGCCAAACTGTAGATAATGCTGCCATCTAGCAACTATGCTGCCAAAGTCTTCGCCAAGCCCTTCCACTAGTCACATGATACATCTATGAACCAATTTTCTTCATCAGCAAGAATGAGTAAGCTCGGTCTACTCTTATTATTAGTCTATGATAAATCGTAATAGATTGTCGTCTGCGTATTTCTCGTGATTTTAATTGTATGGAAATGATCGGAAATATTATCTCAATGATTTTAAACTTTTAACTGTTGCCATCTTATGTTTGTTAACAAATAAAATATTTGTAATTAATTCAAGCAAGGCTTTTAAAATAACTTTCAATTTTCGCTCTTTGCTTTGCTTTTGTAATAATTCAGACATCGGGATGGTCGTCAAGTTTTTGCATGTGAAATTTTGTTTTTGTTGGGAATATTGCTTCCTCGTCAAGCATGGGAAGGGATCAGAAAAAAAAAGAAAACTATAGAAGGAAGTTTCGTGATGATCACAACATACTACTCATACTAGTTTGTTGACTACACATTCACCCTTTTTACAACCGCCTCTTTTTTTTTCTTCATAATTTTATATTTGTAAACTTGATTTTTGTTATTGAATTAATAGTATAGTTTTTTTTTTTTTTTTTTTTGCAAAATAATAAAGCTCTTTAGTTGCCAGATTTTTCATTTGTTTTCAAACAAAATTCTTTTATACAGTAAAATGGTTTGAATTCTAAACTCTTATTTTACTCATCTGGGGTTGGTAAATTCTCAAAAAACCGAGGCCAATTCATATTTCACGCAACTAGGACGTTATTCCATGCTACCTATGCCAGGGGTCAGCAAGTAACTTTAGGATGTGGTCTGGATCATTGAGAAGGAATAAAATGTGGTGAGAGTAAAACTTTCAAATCTTACAGCAAGGAACTCGAGTCACACCAATTTTAATGCCAAGTACTTTTCTCCGCACACGCCCCACCACTTAGCTGGAAGCCTTACCGTCCGGGGGGTCCGCGTAGCGGGCCCCCCGCACGGCTGAGTGCGACGGTCGATAGTCATCTAAGCCACGGACGGTCTTGGTGCTTATTGCGCCGGGGAAGGTCCCCGTGCTGGGCGTCAGCCCAGCTGAGAGTTTACCCCTTAATGTGTGAGTCTTGCTCGCCATGAGATACGGGATATCTCCCCGTACTTCTTTGGCGTGCCATGACTCCCTTAATGCAAAGTACTGGAAGAAATCTGGTTTCTTTAACTCGTTTGACGTAAAACGTGTCTCCATTCGTCGTAGTTGGACCATGTGACTTGGGATCTCTGCCACAGCGTCTTCTAAGCCAATGGTTGAACTTGATCCTCTCTCCAGTTACTAATTCCTGCCCTAAGACCTGGATACTTTGATTCGAACCTTTTCCTCAAGGTCCAGAAAAAAAATCTTATGTCTTAGTGATTTTTATTTTCACTTTAAAACAACGTGGAATATAATCGATGGGCACATTTGTATAAAAAAAATCAAGGAGAGAAAGTACATTTGCAGTCTTAAGTCAGCTTTTTTAACGTTACAACGTGGAGATCTAATAGAGGAAGCCGTAAGGCTAAATACTATCTTACTTGCAAATGAAAGAAGACAAGACAGACTGTTTATCAGGTTGGAACCCAAAGGGACTGTTACATTAAAATATCTTTGTGTAATATCTGTATCTCAAAGCCAGAATAACATAAATCACATTATGACTACTTTTCAGGAGAGTAAAAACGTTTGTCTGGTGCATACAAAGGTTGTAACATGCGCTGTCATAACACGGATAGATAATTATAAAGGAATTTGTTTTATGGAATTGGAATAAGTTTCTTATTCAATGCAGTGACAACCTGAAAATTGCCAAGGCTCAGAGTTGTACTTTCAAAACATGTTACGTGGTCTAAATTCGATTTTGTTCTTTTATTTCGTTTGTTAGCGAAAATTCCCAGGACGCGCCTAATTTTTAGACGAAAATTGTTTTTTCATATGCTTTGAAATGGTACGTTAAGGGGTTACAGTACCTCAAAAATGATGAAACAGCCAAAAAAAATTTTATCGTTTATTTCAAAACTAAAAACTATTCTGAACACACAGGGGAAAAGTTTCATTGCTTCAGTTCAAATATTTAAAAAGTTATGCGTGGTTTTAGGCCATGCTCGCTATGCGTTCTTAAGCAAAAGAAAAACTTTAAATTGCTTTTTCTCGATTATGTTTTTTTTTTTTTTTGTGTTTTCATGTCATTAGAATCCCTAAGGATTTTTTTCTATTAAAGATACAGCTTTAAAGTAATACTTTTTGCTATTGGGATAACATATTTGACAAAAATGTGCATTAGATAAGCATTTTATAAATTACTCAAATGTTTAAAGCATGTTAAACTTTTAAAAACCAATTTTTTTTTTTTTAAACTTAGATTTTTTACATAATTAATCACAGAAAATTTTCCAATAAACTTATAAGCAAATGAATGCACAGATTTTTAGAGGTGATTATAGTGATCGTTCAGCAAAAAACTTTTTTTTAATCAGTGTAAAAATAAAAAAAAAAGCCTTGGAGATTTTAAAAAATTGAAATTTTCCTCAATTTTTTGAATGTTTTAAAAAAGTAGGCATTTTTTTTAAATTTTGAAGATAAATTGTTGATTAAGAAATAAGTATGCATGTTATAGTTTCAAAAAAATATAAAATTTACTCAAATTTTAAAAAAATGTTTGAAATGTTCAGTGACCCCTTAATCAAAAATCAAGTTTAAAAGTAAACGCCTACATTTTTCTAAAAACATAAAATGTATTTGTTTTATACCTCCAAGAAGAACGGAATCAGATAGGATTCAAACACAGATGAGGATGAGATAGAGAAAGCAAACACTAAGAAGAATTTTCAAATTTTGACTATCAGAGATACTAGTAATAAGTTTATTCTATAGCATTTCATTTTCAATGATTTCTTGTGTGAAACACCAAAATATTATGAACATAAAAAAACATTGAGTGAAACTAGTACACTAACTTTCAGTAATTACCCGCATTTACGTTACCAAAATTGACAGCTACTTTTATCATTGGCACAGCACTGCTCGTGACATGCTTTAAGTTGGTATACAGTCGAGTCCCGACTTACGCGAGGAATGCGTTCCAAGACTCCTCGCGTAAGTTGAAATTTCGCGTTGTGGAAAAATATATGCATACAAATTTTTTAAAGCATAGCAAATACTTTGAGCCACTTATAAACACCCCTCAAACTGCTCTAAAGCTTTCCTTAGCCATTACAGTTTCTTCCATAAAGAACTGAACTTTTACTGTATTTAAAAATAAAAAAACTGTTATTCAACATGAAATACTTAAGCTGCACAAAATGAATGACCAATGGGAATAAAAGATATAAAATAAAACAACACAGTACGCACTGCATGCAGTAAAATTAAAATGATGCACAAAATAGTACTGTACAGTAGATACAGTAGCAATATTTACGAGTTAAAAAATGAGGATACTAGTGATGATTTATGCTCCAAGATCAGATCGTTATTCTTATATAAATACATTTTTAAATACGCTTCACCTTTTATTTAAAACGTTTCAATTTGCGGCTACATCTCCTCTACCTGATCTTTTTATTAATCCACAATGCAAGAGCGCGCGTAGCTTCCATTTTCATAATTTTTACTTTGCTAGACTGCTCTGCAAGCTTCAATATTGGAACTAAGTTCTAAACTTTTACGGACATCTTTTTGTTTTGACTTTTAATTGTACATATGGAAGATTCACTCATATTTATTGTCGCGTTACTTTCGACGTTTTGTAATTGTTCAAGCATATCGAGATTCTTAGCCTTTTTAAATTTTTTTATCAGAAACTTTCTTTTTCTTCACATTTTCAAACTTTAGATGAAGGTGACACTAAGGTGCCATTATGGTTATTTGATGCACTAGACTAGTTTGGCGTGAGAACTTTGGCTGTAATAACATTCAGGAAATCAATATTTAGTAGCCAATAACGAAGCTGATACTTCCTTATAAAAAAAATCATGTTGTGGGCGAAAAATTCGCGTTAGCTCTAAAATTCGTTACTCGTGAAAAATTCGCGTTATAGCCATTTCGCGTAAGTCGGATCGCGTTGTAGCGAGAGTCGACTGTATCTCAAAGTGACCAAAATTATAACCAATTAAAGGTGCGGGAAGGAGGGGTATAATGCAAGCATAATCTTTGCACTTACCAAAAAAAAAAAAAAAGAAACAAGAAACAATATGGGGTCGTTTCCAAAATTTTAAAAATAATTTTTTTTCTGAAAGAGTATGCTTAAAAACAGAATTTGACCATTTTGAAAATAATTTGACAAAGTTTAATAATTTGTAACAATTATTTTAATCAATGCGAAGATTTAATTTTATCTTTTACGCTTCTGCGCATGACATCAGAAGTGATGAAATGCCATTCACTGATGCCATTAGCGCAGCGCACTGTATTAAATTTGCTTCTTTACTCACTTGTACTGGCAACGATATGGTTGGTAGTAAGCGTAGAGAGCAATGTTTAATTCGGTTCTGAATTATCATAATCTGGAAACGCAGTAGACAGTAAGCATAAGCATTCAGCGCGCCAAAGTTCATCAGTTGTGACGTCATAAAGACCACGCCTTATTTGAAAAATTGGATATTTAAAAAAATTAATTAAAACTAAACATTTTGAAAATAAAAGTTTTTCCTCGTCCCAAGTTTTTTTTTTTTTTTTTTTTGGCTCATTCTATCAACTTCAATGACTAAAAGTACTACTTTTATACAACATTAAAAAAAAAAAAGAAAAAGAAAAAAGATGGTAAAATGTTTATTTATAGAAGTTTTCTGAAACATAAAATATCGTAATTTCGGAAGCCGAAATGTTTGTGTTCTTATTACCTTTGAAATTGTTCCAAAGAAGAAACAGATTCAAACTTGAAAAATGCCAAATCTTAGGCTAGAAAATGAAAATAAATATCGTTTAATGAGCTCTTTCTGATGGTGAATTGACATTTCTTTTCTTTCTTTCTTTTTCTTTCTTTCTTTCTTTTTTTTTTTTTTTTTTTTTGCACAGAGCCCGTGAGCTTGTCAAGGGCATTAATAGCAAATTTTTCGTTAATTTTTTCTTTCTTTTTTTTTCGTTTTCGTCATCGCTTGAACGTTAGCTTTATTGTACACTATTGGCACCTGCACGGCTTTGCCGTAATATAAAATTAAAAGGTCTTTTGCTTCGCCTGTATATTTACGAATAACGTATGATCAATTTCTTATCAATTGACTTGCTCATGTTACGGTTCTACGTTATGATAACTTGGTAATTTACTCGTCCATCTTATGATAATTTTGTTCTGGAAAATGTTCTTAAAATTGGAATAGAAAAAGAACAAAATCGTATTTTCGAAAAATTGCTTCGAGGTGCACACCCCCATGCTACAAACTAATTCTGTGCCAAATTTCATGAAAATCGGCCGAACGGTCTAGGCCAGTGATTCCCAACCTGGGGGGCGATCGCCCCCAAAGGGGCGATCGAACTCTTCTAGGGGGCGATAAATTTCTGGGGGGCGATAGGGGGGCGACCGGTATTCGGATACCTGGTAAGCGAAAAATAATATCTTTTATTTTATTGCCGTTTTCACGAGGGAAAAAAAAATCTTGTAAGCACGGTCTGACCGTTGGCGCCAGCATATATTTAACGCCTGAAAAGTGGATATGGATATGTGTAGGAATGGATTTTTGCATTTACTTATCAGTTGTCATTCAGAATCTTGCAATCAGCGCATAAACCTCCTTACGTAGTTTCTATTGTTTGATTTAATTTAGTGAATTTCTGTTTAATTGTGCATGTTCCGTAGTGTGGAAGTTGGATATGAATTCGAAAAAGAAGTGCTGGCAGTATTCAGAAGAGTATTTAAAATTTGGTTTTGTCACGTCACCGCAAAATGTGCAGTTTCCGCACTGTCTTTTGTGCGATAAAACATTTTCTAGCAATGAAGCGATGAAGCCCTCGCGAATGAAAGAGCATTTGTCAAGAGTATATGGTGACAAAGTAAATAAACCTCTTAGTTATTTTCAAGACCTCAAAACAAAAGCGGGTAAACGGCCAAAGGTGGGTGAATTACTTAGAAGACAAGCAACAGATCTTGACAAAGGGCTTCTTGCTTCTTACAAAGTGTCTCTTTTGATAGCAAAATGTGGTAAGCCTCATACGATTGGCGAATCTCTTATTCTCCCAGCTGCCAAAAAAATAGTTGAAATTCTGCTTGGTGAGGGCTCCAGTAAAAAGATAAGTCAATCTCTCCCCCTGAGTAACAACACAGTTTCCAGGAGAATAGATGAAATGGCTGCTGACGTGAGTGCAAACTCATAAATGTTTTGAAACAAAGTAAATTTGCACTACAGATTGATGAATCAACTGTGACAGATAAGAAAGCTATTTTATTAGCTTACGTGAGGTTTATTAATGAGCTGAAAGAGATAACTGAGGAAATGTTGTTCGCCAGAACTTTGATTACTGATACGAAGGGATCGTCGATTTTTAAAGTGGTGAAGGATTATTTTGAAGAAAAAGAAATTCCGTTGACAAATGTAAGTGCTTGCGCAGCAGATGGTGCCCCTGCCATGGCGGGTCGTCATATTGGGTTTCTTGCACACCTTAAAAAAAGAAGTGCCAGAAGTGATTACCATCCATTGTGTCATTCATCGTCAACACTTGGCTGCAAAAAAATTGAGTGGTGTTTTACATGAAACCTTACAATTAGTCATTACTGGTATTAACAAGATCAAAGCTAATTCTCTCAATGATCGCCTGTTTCGAGAGCTTTGCCATGAAAATGATGAAAAATTCGAACGCTTCCCTTATGAAAATGGTCTATAGAATTCTATAAAAAAATTCTTTAGAAATACCTATATAGAGTCTTATAGAATTATGGCCCAATTTTCTATAGGCCGTTTTCTATAGAATTCTATAGAGAAAAATTCTATAGGTTTCTATAAAATTAGTTCTATAGAATTCTATATACTTCTTATAGAATTCTATAGAGTTATTTTTATAGAATTCTATAGAACTGCCCTATAGAAAATTGGGCCATAATTCTATAAAACTCTATACAGGTATTTCTTATAGAGCCTCTATAGATCTTCTTATAGAGCCTATATAGATCTTCCTATACAGCCTCTAGATCCTATTAAGAGTCTCATAAAACACAATGACAATGCTTTACATATATTTAATATACGTTTGACAAAACTAAATTATGCCAAAAAATATTAGGTGCAGCAATTTATTACAACGATTACACATTATTGTTAGATAAAGACACTTCATAACACTGGACAGTGGTACCATTTGGGAGTGCTAATTAAATATTAAAACCCCTATCAGTATAAAAAACAATGTTAACACGTCCAAACTTTCGGTTATTGTTACTTTCATATAAATTTATAACGCAAAAATCACTAGTAAATTAATGTCATTACTCAGTCATGAGCTTTATTTAGTAAAATCAAATGCTATTTCCGATTCATAATAAAGTTCATTCCTGATTTAAAATTCGAGTTTTGTTTTATCACTACTATTTATAAGTTTTTTCATTCCCAATTTGTTTAATATAACAATAAAAATATAAATATAACAAAACAACACAAAAATAATACATACTTTTAACGAATTCGGCAAGGTTCAGCCATTTTCATCGCAAAACGCTTAGAGGATCGCACGTGCAAGATGGACGCTATTGCCGGCGCCGTTCGGGGCAGAAAAGGGAAAACAGACTGGCGCATGCGCAAAGAGATTGAGAGAAATATACTACTGGCAAACTCTCGCGACAAAATACGGAGTTGCATCTTGGAATTTTGATTATTTTATTTACTAAACCTTGACAAGAATTTTTACGAATTCTCACATTTTTAGAATTAATTTCAATGTTTAGAAGTTTTATTATTACTATAAAATAACTTAAACATTGTAAATAATATATAATTTTTAATCTTTTCTAAGTATATTTTTTTTATTTAATTAAGTTTGATTTTTTTCATCGAACTATGACAAAATGCAACAGTATTATTATTAAAGACCATACTACAATCCGCCCTTGTAATAAAAAAATGACCTTAACAAATAATTAATTCTTAAAACAATTATTCTTAAAATTAAATAGATTTTAGGAATTAAACCATTTCATTTTAGGGATTAAACTTCCTAATTAACTAGGGCTTTTTAGGCTTTCTAAACTAGAAGTATTATATAAACACTAATAAAAACTATAATTGTAAACAAAATGAACGAATTCTCAACTTTTTACAAAATTCTACAGTAAGGGAAGTTTTCTGAACAAAATCTATAGAATTTTATAGAATTTATTATGTATACAAACCTTATGCTCAAATTGTATAGCGGTTTCTATAGAACTTTATAGAAGAAATTCTCTATAGAAACTTCAGTCTCAAGTTCTATATGGATATCTATAGAATTATATAGAAATAATTTCTATAGGAACTTTCTTATAGACTTCTATATAATTTTCTATAAAATTCTATTTAGCTCTATCAACCATTTTCGTAAGGGTTGCTTTTACACACGTCCGTGAGATGGCTTTCCAAAGGAAACTGTTTGCGCCGTTTCTTTGAATTATTCGACTCTGTAGCTGAGTTTCTCGACTTGCATGATCCTGCTTTAAGTGAGAATTTGAAACAGCGCAAATTGGAACTTGCGTATCTCACAGATATTTTTGAAAAAACGAAGTCAACATTAAGCTTCAAGGAAACAAGATGAACCTCATCAAGGTCAAAAGCATAATTTCAGCATTCATTGCCAAATTCGAAATCCATAAGGCAAATATTGGCCGTAAAGAATTTACCCTGTTTCCGACTCTAAAAAAAAGTTTAATCGTGGATGATGAACTTACTGAAGAAAAAATTTTAATTTTTATTGATCACCTTGATCAGTTAAAAAAGAACATGGAATCAAGGTTTGCAGATTTGATCAACTTACAAATTCCTGACTGGAGTTTAGACCCATTTAGTTTTGAAGATGTGGATGAACTGGAAAACTCTTTGCAGACAGAGTTTATGGATTTGAAATTTGATTGTGAATCAAAAATTACTTTCAAGCATACGGTTACGAACTTGCCTGGGTGAAGCTTATGGGTACTTACCCACAACTTTGGAAAAAAGTTGAACAGCTCCTTATCTCATTCCCCTCAACATATTTAGTTGAAAGAGGATTTAGCTCTGTAGTGCAGCTTCTCACGAAGCAAAGAAATAGATTGGACATCTGCCTCAAAAGGGACCTCAGATTAAATCTCACTAATATAAAGCCCGACATCAAAGCTTTAACGGAGTTCCATCAAACACAAGGCAGCCATTAAAAAGGTGAAAAAGAACAAATCTTAACAGTTAAAATTTTCATTTTTTTCCGGATTTCAATTTTAAAAAAAAGCATGTTACTGAAAAATGTAGTATTCTTATTTTTGCCAAGTATGTAAATGACGTTGGTTAATTAAAGCACTTCAAATTACGTTTTTATCCTTTTTCTTTTCTTTTTTTTTGGGGGGGGGAAGAGGGGAAGGGGTTAAGAATAAAAAAAATCAGTTTTAAAGCTAATTATTGCTTTATCATGCAATTTTTGAAGCTTTAAACTAAAACTAGGCGCGCGTTCAGCAACATTAATCTTCACTAAAATCAGCGCCATCTAATTTGTGTTTTTAAGGGAAAAACGTGGGGGGCGATAGGTGTAATTTAACTTCCGAAAGGGGCGATGGGTCAAAAAAGGTTGGGAACCACTGGTCTAGGCGCTATGCGCGTCACAGAGGTCCTGACATAGAGATCCGGACAGAGAGATGTCCAGAAAGAGAGACTTTCAGCTTTACAGCTTTATTATTATTAGTAATAAAGATAAAGAAGCTTGCTCTTATTTTGATTTCCGTGGAAAACCAAGCGCGAAAAAAACGTCGAATTCTAACGTTATATACAGGGTGTTTGTTCCTTTTAACCTGCAAAAACCTCTATTTTCGCAACCGTTACTCCTAGATGCATACATCCAATGTCAAAAATGTTCAAACTCAGATGAAGAGTTAAGGTATTGAAAATTTGAAGTTAAAATATACATGAGTAAAAAAAAGTTTTTTTTCATAATTGAAAAATTTGTTTGAAATTTGTTTGAACATTTTGCCGGACCCTGGTAAGTTACTTCTTTTTATTGAAATTCGATGATTTTCTTTTGTAATATGTGTTGAGTTTTTACTTTCCTCAAACTTTTACTAAATCATTGCAAAAAAAAAAAAAAAATCAACTTTTAAAATTTAATTATAGGTTTATTTGTTTACATTTAAAAGCTTTATTAGTTTCTTGTACCGTGGGCCCCTCTGTGGTGGGGTCCCCTACAACCTACATTGCGGGGTCTGTGGGTGCGTAGATTCGGGACTGCACTTTGCTCAAGGAAATAAAAATATACAATTTTTTTCTTTTTTTCACAATTCGTTACAAATTTAATTTTTGCAATATCTGTGAAGGGGGAGGGGAGATTCAAAATAAATTGCAGCTTAAGACACTTGTATCTTCGAAGGGTTGCTTTAAAAAATGGTTTAATCGTGGCAGATAGTCAGTTTTATTTTATCAACAAATGATAGCACTTCTGATAAAGACGTCACTTCGCCCAAATTGGGTTGGAATGAAAGTGTTTATATTTTATCAATTGCTTTTATTAAGAAAAACAGATTGTGTGCGTTGAGTCATCAGACAGTAATAAGTTTTTTCGATTCGTTACCATGGAAAAGAAACAACTGCTCTACAAGTAAGATTTTTTTTTGTTCCTTTTATCTGAAAGTCCAAGGTTTGAAAAGTTAAAATTAACAAAATTGCATTTAGCATTGTATAAGTAACCGATGCGCTGGAAGTCAGGATGGTATTATCTGAATTTCATAGGAACTGTGCAACGCTGTGCATTTTTGCTTCTAACTTTCATTTTAATTTCAGAAGAGATTTTGTCCGTTTTTATTACGAAAAGAGAGCTTTCTTTTTCAAGGAAGTTTCTTAATAACGCGAAATTGTTTTGATTATGTTATGTTGATGGGATACAGTCTGACCACGGATTGTATGGAAAGACAAACATCCGTTTCACAGCCGGAAATGGATGAATCTATTTTTTTTTTTTTTTTTTTATCGATGTCAGCTTTTACAGAAGCAGAGCCGCATTCAAATGTGCGGAATACGCACATCAAATTTTTACTTTTCCCCCTTATTCACATAGATTCGTCTTATCTGGACATTTGAAAATTCCATGCAATCCGTGGTTGGATAGTACAGTCATGTTATAAAATGAAACTTAACAATGACACTATCAATAATATTTTATTTTTAATTTCTTCGAAGGTTTCTTGCATATTTATTTTAGTAAAACATTTAAATTTAACTAAGATAAAAATGTAACAAGTAATGCAACCTTTCAGATAACAGTTTTAAAAAGCTGGATTAAAATAGTTAGTTCAGTTAACTGCCATGGGAAATTTTTTTGAAGCGAATGAAACGACTTTCATAATTGACGTTTTTTTTGAGCAATCACGATTTAGTACAGTAAAATTAGGCCAAAAAATGGCCAAACCCAAACATCCTAAAAAAAAAAAAAAGATGAAACCTGCTGCAAATTACTTTTTACTCTTCCAGCAAGAAGGGGTAAAAAGTCCCAGCACTTTGCGCTTCGGGTTTTGGGGGGAAGGGGGGGGGGGACGAAATAATCCTCTATTAAAATAAAAATAATATTTCTATTACTTAAAAAAAATTCTCAAACCTCGCAGAAACCTCTCTATAATAGTAAAACAATAAACTCTCACAGAAAAAAATTCTAATTAACAGGGGTTCACAGGCGGGGGGGGGGAAATGGGGGGCGGGGTCCATGGAGCAGCTTTGCCTCATTGGAATTTTTAAGGCAGTTTTTTCAAGGGGTATTTCTTTCTTTTTTAAGGACTTTTATTCTGGATGGGTACTCTGTCACACTTAAGGGGCGCGCCATCGCTTTGAGGGGGGGGGGGGGGTTAACCCTGAATTTACATTCTAAAATCAACTATCTATATATATAATTCTCTTACGTGCCGGCAAATGAAGGGGTGAATTTCTAAACCTCTGTTGGCAACACTTCGCCGATAAATCATGTAAACAAACTTCTACGTTGTTTTGAAATCTTGAATCACAGAATACTCAACGAACTTTTTTTTTTTTTGAGATGAGTTTGAGTCGGGCTGTGGCCCATTTCAACCTTAATCAGCAAAGAAAAGCTCAAAGAAGGCAGGAAAGGGGCTGTGCACATATAACGTTATCATTTTAGGGGGGGGGGAGGGGGTAAAGCCAAATGATATCGTATGATATCGAGAGGGGGAGGGGGGGTTTTAAGTTTGATAACGTTATCACTTTTTTAAATTTTCGTATAATATTGCAATTTTCGTATTTTTCGTGCAATATTCGCGAGTTTATTTCTAATTTAAGGCACAAAACACATACAGTAACGATTGATTGAAATAACACCAGAAATATCACACCTGCACTCCAGAGCCAAATCCTCCTCCCCCACGGTTATTCCGAGAATTCGCCTGGGATACATCTTTTTGTTCTATCGACCAAGGTCGCCCAATGTCACCTTTGTTCCATTCCCTCGCTTTTTTTTTCTACCTATTGACCAATGAAGTTATGCGAATTGCGAACTGATAAGGAATGAAGACGGCAACTTGTGGAGTCACACTCATCGATGCAATCGTTCTTGTTGTGTGAAGACGTTTTCTAAATCTCTTGAAATGGATAAAAATAAAATGTTTTTAGAACTACATAAAAGCATTCAAACTGCAAATCCAGATAAAACAAAACAAGTTTGTCAGAGAGAGGCAACCATATTTTGGAATGCTCACAAGTTTGATCCAGAATTCAACACTGTTTTACAGAGAAAGCTTGAAGAATTGAACAAAATTGCAAAGAAAAAGAGAGCAGGGCTTTTATCCTTTTGGACAAAGGTAAGTTTTTTCTAAAAATTTGATAATGCATGCGTTGGTATTAACATGGGGATGTAAACTATTGCGTCCACTCTACTCTAAAACCGTTTCACTAGAAAATTGGAGCATTATGGAGGAGATTTTTTTTCTTAGCGGGGAGAATTTTTAATTTAATTTTTTTTTTCAGTTTCCTTTCTTTTATACACATCTGCTTTTTTTTATCGTTTGGAATTATAGATGAATGTTATATTTTTTTAGTTTCTTTTTTGACCATGGTTGATTATTCTATTTTTGATTTTACATTTTTTTTGAAGTTTTTTTTTATTAGAGAATATTTATTTTTTTAGTTATGATTTTATATTTTTTTTTTTTTTTTTTTTTTTGTCATTTCCAATGAACTTCTGTTTTTTTTGTTTTCCTTAGCAGACAGGAAGATTTTTTTTTCATCAGAACATTTTTTCTAATGAAATCGAAACTGAATCGTGTTTGCTTTAGAAAAATGATTATTTTTCTTTTATTCTGCATTCTTATATACGTTAGAAATTTGTTAAATGTAAATTGTACTTTTCGTTTTTATTTAGTCCCCTTTACAACTGCGGAACAGGCTAGTCATCCTTTTAAAATAAAAATATCAAAACAAAAGTTAGAACTTATCAAAGATTAGCATAGTGATTTTGATTGTTGGTTTTGAATTGCAGTTTCTGAATATTTGATAAAATGGATTTCTGACTTTTCTTACACTTGTCAGATTTTTCTTTATTAGGATCACGTAGTGTATACTAAGATCGTAATGTTAGTACGGACGTACGGACGTTTCTTCGCACGATAACTCTCGAACCGATGCGAATTTTCGAATGGAATTTTTTTAATCGATTGGTATTCTTAATATCTCGGTCAAGGGTTTATTATAATTCTTTTTAGTGAATGTAATATTTTGTTTGAAAATATAACATTCACTCCAAAGGCGCTCACTAAACAACATTTATTTTTACACAGGTACCTTCAACGGAGAAGAAAGCACAGATTGCAGCGTCAACAGCTATGAATGACAGTACCAGTTCTGGAAGTAGCGAAATAACGAATTCGAAACCCGAACCTGAAGTTATTCCGAAAGATTCATCTGAGAAGCCCATCAACAATGCCCGAGAAGCACCAGCACAAAAGACACTGATTTCAAAAATTGCCCTAGCGAAAGATCGGCTTTTCTTGATTTTGCGTCAAAGGGATGTTGGGCTCGCTGAAGTGAGCCACTCTGATATTCAAAAGGCCAGAGATGATGTGAAAAATCTAGAAAAGCAATTAAAACGGCTAATAAATGTAGCTGAAGCCAATAGGAAAGCGCGAGAAAAAAAGAGAAAACTTTTTGAGGCATTGGAAGAGAAATATCCTGAAGATAATATGAAGTTAGTTAAGAAAATAGGGAGACCAGCTCTGGAAAATGACCAACCAGAGATTTTGAAAGTGATTTGTGAACTGGCGAAGCAGGGAGCTGGTGCAGATGGACGACGACGTTGTGAAGCCCTTAATTCATGTATGACATTAGACGACTTGCACAACGAACTGAAGGAAAATCACGGATTAATGCTAAGTAGAACAGCTACTTACTTGCGATTACTGCCGCGAAATTATTCTACAGTCGAAGGAAAGCGCCATGTTACTACTGTGCCGGTCCGTTTATGCCAACCACAAAACAATCAAAGAAGAGCTCACGCAGACAGCGAGTTTTGTAAAATGACAATCAATCACCTGAAAGAATTATCCGCAACGTTAACCAGTCAAGATGTTGTCTTTCTGTCAGTTGATGATAAATGTAGGGTACCAATTGGCATTACAGCTGCTAAAAATCAAAGCCCATTGATAATGCACTTAGACTATCGTGTTCGACTTCCAGACCATGATTTTGTGAAAGCAGCTAGACACAAACTAATACCAAGTGTTTATGCCGGACTAGTAATTAAAGATGGTAAACCATGCGATCCGACAAGAGTATCATATTCCGGTCCAACTTATATAGCGATTCGCTCTGCTAAACACGATTCTTCAACTGCTGAAACTCATGCATTTGACTTAGACAATGTGATGACTCTGCCAGAATTTTCAAAATTAGTTCGAAGGGAAGATTCTACTGTAAAACCAGTATTAATCATCACAAGTGATGGTGGCCCCGACGAAAATCCTCGGTATGAAAAAGTACAGCTTGCCGCAATTGAGACTTTTAAAAAGTTTGATTTGGATGCCGTATTCCTAGCCACAAATGCCCCTGGTCGTTCGGCCTACAATGCAGTAGAGAGGCGAATGGCACCCCTTAGCCGCCAACTCTCAGGTTTAGTTTTGCCACATGATCACTTCGGAAATCACTTGGATTCGAGTGGTAAGACTGTTGATGTCGAGAAAGAGAAGAAAAACTTCGAAGCAGCTGCAAATGTGCTCTCTGAAGTATGGAATTCAACAGTAATTGATGACTACCCTGTAGTAGCAAAGTATCAGGCACCTGGAAGTGAACGTATAAGTTCAGAAGTTTGTCAGAGTTGGAAAAGAACACATATGAGATGTTCCACATATTTGTGTCAAATAGTAAAATGTGACGATCGATCGTGCTGTACACCAAAACGATCAAATATTGGTTCAATCTTAAAGAACCATTTCTTGCCAGTTCCTGTTCCAGTCAGTGAGGGATTGACCATTCAAAAGGGAGGAGCATATCTTCCTTTGTGTGCCGCGCAATTGATGCAGGATGCTGCCAAGCTGAAGCAGACATCTTCAAATGTTAGTGAAATTGCATATGATTTGTTCTTGCCATCAATAAACGACGAAATCTTGAAAAAACGCATTTGTGTGAAGTGTGATATATATCATTGCACCTTAAAGGCTTTAAAAGATCATTCAAAAGTATGCGGAAAAGCCATGATCATTGAGAAAATGAAACCAAAGCGTATTGCTGCTCGCAGGCGGACAGAACTTTTGGCTTGTTTTAGGGATGATGATGATCTACAGTGGATTGATAAAGATGAGTGTGATTGCAGTGCAGATTTGAAAAGTGATCTTCCAAACATTTCAGACGAGATACCTATAATAGAACTAATGGAACCAACATGGGAAGAATTGTGACATTATTTCATTATTCATCACTGTATTCCACTTAATTTTTGTTCATTTTTCCTTATCTTAATTATTGTAAATTCTTAAATTTCCTTTTTTAAATGTCAATTTATACGTGATAAAATAATTATAACAAATACATTTTTTAATTTATCACATATTAGTCGTAATATTAAAATTATTCTATTTTTAATACCTTTGTTAATTATACCTCGATTTTATAAAAACATTACTGATAATTATGGTATTGATATTGACTGTACACAAATTATTTTATAAATTAATGGGTGGGATATAGAATTAAAAACTTAATTTTTTTGTACCTGATAACGATATCATAGAGTGAGGGGGGGGGGTCGTGTAATGATAACGTTTGATATCGTAGGGGAGGGGGGGGGTCAAAAATATGTGAAAAATTGATAACGTTATATGTGCACAGCCCCAAACCGTTCTTGAATCCAATTTAAGACGAGCCATTTCCAGAGTTGTATTCTCTGATTCGCTGCCGATAATTTTTAGCGGCTGGGGAATTTTCAGTCAGCAGTTCCTTCAACAGATCAGGTGCGTCACACAATGCCGGTAACCGCACCTTTCCGTCATGGCAACATTTAGTATATTTATTTGCAGTATTACGCTCTTTCTGCCAATAAAGAGCACCACAAAATTCGCATTCTTCACACATTGCTCCACAATCATGTTCATCGGCAATGTTGTTTTGAACGCGTAGGCGCTTTGAGCGTCGTCTATTCTCTGCTTCAGTACGACAGTTCAGTTCAAAATGAATAACCGAGAAAGAATTTACTTTATTCCTTTTATTCTCAGCTGAAAGGTTTCGCCAAATTTGTTTAGGGTTATAGTAGTTTTAGTATTGTGCAAGCAAAGTAGCCTTGGCGAGTTTTCGCGTTTTTAGTTAAACCATTTTTTGTTCGTGACGTGGCAAGGATTCAGAATAACAACAAGAAGGACAAACGTTTGAGAAAATATGTTTGGTGCTCTCTGAGCCTGTTTTTAGTCATGGCCAGCTCTATGTGGCATTATCAAGAACAAGATCTTTTGAAGCAGTGTCAGTTGTGGCTCCCAAACGGGACATTTTTAATTGTGTATATGAGGAAGTTTTCTCAGATTAGAATATATAAGAGTGTAAATATGTAAATATATATAAGAGTGTAAATAATGTAAATACATCCCTCGGGGGAGCCTGTAACCCCTAGAGGGCGCGTCCCCAGGTGGCGGATAGGGGAATGCCTTCATTGGTTTTCCAATGGGTGGTAGAAGGGAAATAAAATACCTTCCGCGGACCAACAGGTAGAAGTGCAATCTCTCCAAAGCAATGACAGACACTTTTGTATCTATAATGGTAAAGTTGTGCACATTGCCAAGGCAGTCATCTTACATACAGCAAAGTTAAACTGTCGAAAATCTGGCTAAAGCAGACAAATTAACATTATGAACGTAATTTTCATATTGGTTAAATGGATGGTGACCTAAATGCAATTACCAACTTTAATTTTTACGGAAAATTTTAGCTAGGCTAATGTATTGGCATACAGCGAGCGAGCGAAGCGAGCATGGATCGCGAAGCGATCCACAGGGAACTGCGTAAGCAGTTCCGGGGGTTGGCGAGCGATAGCGAGCAGGGGGCGATAGCCCCCTAGTTGCTGTAAAGTTCACGAAAAAATTTTCCTGACTTAAACTTTTCCGAAGTACAAAGTGCCTCACAATGATATGGTAATGTCAGAATAATAATTCTAAACGATCTAAGCGAGCTCAGTAACCAAATTATTTGTGACTAGAGTTATTAAACTGTTTAGAGCGCTGGAAAGCAAAATTCCTGTGCAGCATAAAAAAAAGTCAAAATTGACCAGTTTCCCTACTTCTTCTTGATTAACTTACTTCAACTTTTCTACAATCTTTTGCCATCACCGTAAGGGTGGGACAAACCGGAATTGCCAATAGTGAGACGGGCAATGCTGCAATTCTGCACCTTCTAAGTCGGTGGGGGTTCTCATTTGCAAACACCAAGCTGCCTCTCTTTTACGCAGCAGGTTATGTGAATTATGCTAAATATGCGCACATGTACTTGCAGCACTATCTGAAACTTTAGAGTACATTATGCGATAAAAAAAATTTGATCACATCAAACATCAGCTAAAACATCAGCTATCCAACGATCTAACGCAGTGACAAATTCAGGTGGTCTAGAACCTGTAATGATTCAATGATAGAATAAGTCTTGATGAGAGCAATAAGCAATACAACAATAGAATGCTAAATATTTACACCTTTTTGTCTCTCAGCAGGCACGTAGCTAGAACTTTGTTAAGGGGGGGGGGGTCCAAGGTTGCACGAACTTCAAAAGAGGAGGCATGCTAAAGCAGACTTAGTAGCTCATATTTACGTTAAAAAAATTAATCCAATTAAAACTAGTTATAAGAATATGATAATTAACTAAAATTAATTAAATAATTGAAATTGATAGAGCAATGTGGCAAAGAAATTATTGTCAGTTTATAAAATTAACATTAAACTCAAAGTTATGCCATACTAAGTTTCCAAACATGGATAGAAAAATTCCATCACATAAGCTTCCTCTATTCTGATGCTTTGAAAATGAGTGATAATTTTTCCTATTAATGAAAAGTTCACAATAAAAGAAAATCGGAAAACGGACACTGTTCTAGGGATTATTTGGAAAATGCAGGTGATAATTCAATAAAATATTAAAGCTTTGTTTTATATTTCAACAAAAAATGTACAAGTCTTTTTATTTGAAAAAATAAAGAAATCTATATCTATCAAGTCGAATGTATAACTGTATGAATGCTATATAACGTAATTCCGGCACTATGTTCGATTTGAACAAGATTTCTGGCAAAATTCAACCATCCTCTCGACGAAAATATTAGCAAGGTTTCATTTAAAAAACTGGAACTAGTTCTTTATTTATTTACGTTTATAACATTCTCTTGATAATACGAAATTGAATGAAATTTCTAATTTTATCCGTTTTCTTATTATCATTTCTAACCATCATTTAAAAGCTTGAACAAACTATTAACTCTTTGAGGGACGGAGACTTCCTTTGCTGCCATCATTTGAAAAAAAAAGGAGCATTGACGGGGTTTTTTTTTTCGTTATTATTTTTTTGCAACGAATTGGTAAATAATTATTTACCAATTCGTTTTTCTTTCTAATGGGGTTTCGTTAGAGGCTTTAGCATTTTCGGACATAGTGCGAACCACCGATATGGCATCTAGTCTTTCATATGCTACCATTAGGCGCGGATGTGACGGGCACAGGAAATTTTGACGCCGAGTTTCCACCAGATGCCAGACACTTGAGCTCTTTGCGATGCGAAACTGCACTAGGGATTTAATTTTGTCAAACCAAACGAATACCTGAGAGATCTTTTACCTGACGAGTAATGGAATGTATAATGAATGAGATTAAGCATCTATATATTTTTATTTTAACAACATTTTGGAAAAAATGTAAATGATTGCTTTTTATAAATGTTTTTTTTATAAGGTCATGACTGATTTGAACATTATTGGCAATTTTCCTCTGATGTTTTCAATTTGATGCTTCATTTAAAAGATCAAGAGGAGACATTGCACCCACCTATCTCACCACCAAACACGAGTTCTGTTTATTCTGCTAATACAAACAACTTCCGTACAAATCAGTCTTTTTCAAATTAAAAAAATAATTGTAAACAACTACAGGGAAAATGGCAATATGCTCTGTTACGAATTATCGTGACACTATTTGATTATAACCTGGTTACTTTACTGTCTTTATTAGCAGTAAGCAAGTATTCGACTCGAAGTTTTCATAATTTGGAGTCAAACGTCAAATTTTGATCATTAAGGTAGTCTTCGTCCCGTTTGCGATAATACAGCAGCATCAAATTAGATACATTTTCAACAATATGTATGCATAAAGCTAGCCAATTTTTGGAAACAAAACTTATAGGTTTCTCATAGCCTCAGTTTGCAAATTTTTTGCTCCTCAGTCATCTGATGTTCCAAAGTCTAAAGACAATCTTTTGTAAAAACTCTTAGAATAATTGTGGTTAAAAATCCAGTAATGATTTAAATCAATCTTCTAAAATTAATATAACAATAATAACACTTCTAATTCTTTCATTTTCAAATTGGTATAACTTCCATTATAGGAGTAATTTTGTAATCATTCTGTATTCGCGAAAGCATATCATATTGTATAACGTAGGTATTGACTTTTTTTTCGTTCTTTTATGTGATGTTAGTAAAATATATTCTAGTGCAAGAAATAGCAAGTAATTTTAACTTGAAGAAATTAAAAGTTAAAAAAAAAAAAAAAAAAACTAATATAGAAGTGAAAAGCACAAGAAAATTTACCTCCCATTCACCTTTTTTTAAAATTTTTTGCTTGTAACGCAGTAAATAGCAGAAATTTTCACCTGATAATTTATAGTTAAATGCGCATGTCAGTTTATGTTACGTTTAATGCTACCTTCGCAATTTACTAATGATGGATGCATAGATGCTTACTAAATAATTCTCAAGTACAAAGGCGGTAAATAACAATCAGAAAATTTATTCCTATGAAGCAAATATAAATATGCTTTACTTGAAAAACGGAACAACATCGAAGAAAGATTTTGTTCTTCTGTTAAAAGTAACTAACGGCTCTTTTCTTGGAACCATAGACTCACAATTCAGTAAGACTTAAAAGTACGAATTTCAAATAATTACTTTTAAATTACATGTGTTAATATGGCCAAACTTGCAATTTCATAAATTGATCAGAGTAAAATATTCGAATAATTTTCAATTTCATTCTTCGCTTTATAAAATTTTGATACAGCGAAAAGTAATTTCGTTGCGTCAACTTCAAATTTTATTTATTCACTTACTTTACCTTCAAACACAAATTCTTTTTTGGGAATTTAATATGTTTCATGGTCATGTTTAAATATTGGGTGGAAAAAACATCCGTAAAAAATCTAGTTTGTTTCTCAGAAAGGAGAGAGAAGTTTCTCAATGTTGTCTTGGGCTAAAAATAAGACACAAATTTTCAAAAAAAAAAAAAAAAAAACTTTTTTTCAGGATTACAGTTCAAAAGCTGTAAGCTTCTGGGGATATAAGTAATCTATTATTGGTAAAAATAAACTAAAAGTTTAAATAAGATTATTAATCAAAATGTAAAATGAATCTGAAATGAATTATGCCAAAAATATAAACAGCAAAAATAAATTAATTAATAATTAATGTTCATTTTTTCTCATCCTCAAACACACGAAATGTGCAGAATTTCTTTTTCGTTTCTGTCTGAACTTAATTATTAAATGGGAAAACACATTAGCACATAAAATAACTCGTATTGTTAAGAAACCTTTAAAAGGGAACTACAACTTACCTAGTTTGTATAAACTTAATTTTCTTTTGATTACAAATTTGTTCTAGATATGCTTCCTATAAGTGTGTAGTAGAAAACTGCTGTGTGTTAAAACAGAAAATAATAGGAATTTCAATTACTGATTCACCACAGATGCACCCCACTCTAGCTGTCCTTCGTGCAGCATGTGTCTAGGAAATCAAGTCCAAACGGGAAGAGTCAAAACAAAAAAGAAAGAAAGAAAACCACGCCAATGAGATTGGGGGTACGGCGAAAGTGACAATAAATGTTTGTTTCCAATTGCTTTGCCGATGGCAATCTGGTGGATCAAGGGAAAGGGGTCGAGTTTCAAGGTCACAACCCAGCTGAATTGAAAGCAGAAACGAAAATTCGTCATTTTTGGATGGAGTACGCGACACAGAAAGGCGGTAAGAGGGAGTTTCACGAGGTTCTCGTGTTCTGAATTGACTCGGATGCGGGTAAATTGCCGATTAATGGGAATATTTAAGGGGAAAATACCGGTTTTCATAAAAATTTTCTCTATTGAAAATTTTTTGTTGACGTGAGGTGCAACAACTGACAAAAAGCAGACAGTGGTCTTTCGGGAAGGGGGGGGGGGGGGGGGGGGGGGGGGGTCCGGACCCTATGGACCCACCCCTTGGCTACGTCCTTGCTCCCAGTTTGAAAATCACAATCCGTTTCTAAAGCCCCCAGAAGTTTCTTCCCTCTCAAGTTGGTAGTGGTATTGCTCGCTGATGATAAGGTGAGTTGCGATGAGATCTTTAACGTTCGGGTAGTAACATCAAAGGAAATTGAAGGCAAACAATTTTAGCTACTGTTACGAGAGTAGTTACTATCTGTAAAGATGTGTAAGCCCAAACCATCTTTTACACCGAATGGTATGAACAATAAAGATGGAATAACAAACTGCTAAAAACTTCTAGTCTGAGCTATGCGCTGATCCTCCATCAGCATTCGATGAATCTGGTTTCAGAAGGAAAGAAATCCTGTATCGTTAAAGTGCTATTATCTGGAGCAAAAGGTTCATCCAACATCATAGAACGAACTGCTGGTGTCATATATGAGGCAGTGAGAAGCAAAGGGATCAAGTTTTGAATAAAACGCGTTTAAAGATAAGATCTTAGGTTGGCTTTCATTGATTTTCTTTTCTAAATCATGCTGTATAGAAGCAACTACCAGGTCTACTAGTACCATTTCTTGCCCCAAGATAGAGGAGAGGTTCACTAACCATTTGTACTGGTTATCTCCAAATTTTTAATTTTGCCACTTACATCCCTTTGCTTCTCACTGCTTCATATGTAATAGATGGAAGACACCTGCTTGATCATATTTTTGGTACTGATATGTAAGCTTCAAGGAAATATGCCAGCAATGCAGTGTATAGGTCAGTTGTAAGTATGGGAAAGCTAGTGTCATTTTTGATGAGTGCAAAGAAAGCACCACAGAAATATAATCTGTGTCCTGTTACAACAGCCAAGCCTTCTGTTCTAGAAGACTTTCTGCGTCTCAAATCATGTGCTTGCTCTGAGGGGTTTATTGGATATAGTGAATGTTTGAAAAGTCTGAAAGTGGACTGAAGTGCTAAATTATATGCACAAACTGTGTTAGACATAGCTGCAACAATAACGATTTTGCTGAGGATCTAGATTCCAAAAAACATCTTGATAACGAAGACTTTTTGTTACAAGCTTAGGAGAAATCATTTGAAAGCAAAAGACAGTTCAGCGTACTTTTTCTGGCCATTTAATCAAATGTGCACCATCAGAGGGGGGGGGGGATAATATTTCAGTACATAATTTCGTTTAGGGATCTGAGCCATTGTTCTTATGGGGTGGACAGTCCTGATTTAATGCATTTTAGATTTGCATGAAATAATACTTTTACTTGAAATAAAAGGTGGGGTGGGGGGGGGGGGGGGGTGAGGATTTATTTTATTTGGCAGAGGGGAGGGTGCTGTAGCTTAGAGAGGAGGTGCACCATCGCTCTTGGAGGATGGACACACTTGATTTCTAACTTTAACTTAGCATAAAATAATGTTTCCATATGAAATGTATGGAGGGGGTTCGGGGATACTGCTTCGTTTTAAGGGGATAGGGGGGCTCTGTAGCATTGGTGGGATATGTCATCCCTCTCGGGAGTCAAAAACCTTTAATTTCATGCTTTTAAATTTAGTATAACATAATATTCTCACTTTAAATTTACTCTAAAAATTATGAAAAAATACCCAAAATAGCAATTTTTAGATGCAACCTATTCCAAAATCCGACGCACAATGGGGTGGGACTTTTTACCTGTTCGTATTGGGAGGGTAATAAACAATTTGCACCAGGTTTAGCTTTTTTTTCTGGATGTTTGGGTCCGACCCCTATTTTTACTGTACTAATTGCTTATTGTTCTCATTTGTCTGTTTTTGGCGTTACGCTGATTTTATTTTCCCGCCAGCACCCTCTGCAGCATCACCGTCGACCGACCGCTTTACCATGCTGCTCCTCTTGCGAAAACCGTGTCCAGGTTGTGTCCATATCCTACGCACACACGCATACATACACACACCTATACACACTCCTACACACACACACTCATACCTGCACACAGACACAAAAACACACATGCCTACATACACACACACATACGAACGCCTACACACACACGAACGCCTACACTCACAGCACTGCATACACAACACTCACACACATGCATACATACACTCACACGCACCCATACACATGCGCCTACACAAACACACACACATGCGCCTACACAAACAAACACGCGCATACATACACACACACGCTCGTGATTGCGAAAAACATAATTTGAATTCAAGATGCCAAAAATTTAAATTAATATAATTTTTAATTAATGTCTCCGCTAATTAATGTCCTAGCAAAACGAGCCTAATCACGATGCCTCAAAAATTACGAATCGAATCGATACCTGTGTCGATCTTCAATTATTTGGCGTTCCAGAGGAGTTAGAATGACATTCATACTCGGATTTTAAAAAGGTAGTTGTGGGCAAAACATACGCACACAATGCAGAAAAAATATCGAAAATAATGAAAAAAAAAAATTAAAAATTAATTTGAATTTTAACATCTGGAATTCAAATTATGTTTTTCGCAATCACGAGTGTGTGTAATGTAGGCTTGTGTGTTTGTGTCTGTGTGTGTGTAGGTGTATATGTATGCATGTGTGTGTAGGATATGGACGCAATTTGGAGACGGTATTCGCTAGAGGAGCAAATCGGGAGGCCGGTCGCGGTGGTGCTGCAGAGGGAGGCAGGGGTTGGAAAAGGAACCGGAATTCAAGGACGGTCAAATGTAAACAATTAGCAATCGTGATTGCTCAAAAAAAAAAAAAAAAAAAAAAAACAATATATTTTTAGTAAGTTACCGCCAAATATTTAATTTATTAAATATACCTCCGTTGTTTGTTTGACCTTCTTGGCTTTTGAAGAAGTTTTTCACCTCCAGCTCAGGCACTTTCTATTCCGGGCTGATGAGTGCTAATAAGCACAAAACTGCAGTTCTCGGATGGAATGACTGAGCTGGCGGTGTATTTCATGTATATACCAATATATATTATTTAGATAACTGATTTCTCAAAACCCGTTTCTGATCCCCACAATGACAGACCTAAAATAAGCAATGGGGGGGGGGGGGGGGGGGGGGGGGGGGCTCTACGTGTATTATTTTGTTCTTTTTTTCATAAGTGTGTGGAAATTATATTTCTTTTAGAAACTTGAGAACTAAATTCTATCTCATGCAGAAAAAACGTTAATTGGAATATAATTATTAGGGGTTAATTAATGAATGATTGTCGAACGTTGTATTGTTACCAGTATGAGATTGCATCGCATACCAAGTTTTAAATGAATATTTTGACAAGAAATGGGTGAAAACTGAGTTGAAAGAATCCATTTCTCTCGTCAGAGAAACGTATATCGTACAGGTGAAAGTTAATAAAAGCCTGTTATTATAACTTCTCTTCTCATCTATATAGTTGTTTACATTCTCGTCGATTTTTTTATTCCTTTCTTTTTCCCTTTCTACTTACTTACTTTTTTTTTCCTTTATTATTTTCAGTATCTTCACATTTAATGTTGTCAACATATTAACATAGAAGCCTGTCTTCTATTTTAGTGAAAAATTTTGTTGCAACTGCCTGAAAACAAATGCCACCTGGAATTCTTTAAAAGTATCTTGATGAGGATCCACACTTGTTTTTGTATATTTTTTTTAATTTTTTTTTGAGGGGAAAAAAAAGTCAACAGCACGTGGTGTTCCCAGGTGGTCACCCTCCCAAGTACTGACCACGCCCGATGTTGCTTAACTTCGGTGATCGGACGAGAACCGGTGTTTTCAACATGGTATGGCCGTTGACAGATATCGGTAGTCAAAGTTATTATAAAAACGTATAACCCTTTCTTATATGGTCTGATTTTTATCTAAATTATTGAAAAATTAATCATCGTTTTGAGAATTATCTGCAGTTTTTCAAGTCAATCATCCTTTTTCTATAATGTTTTCAAGTACCGTAGTAAGCAAGTGCCTGCAAACGGTCTGCATATGTGGTGCCATCTATTGTATAAAAGAAAAGGTTCAGATTGTTGAATGTAAGTCTTTTTTGGTTAAAGGAGCATTAACCCCCTTTTTTCCCCTAAAAGAAATCATTCTCGTACAATTTGCCTCTCTTTTGTTTTTTCTGTTTGTTCTGTTTCTTTTTTCTTTTTTTGAAGTTTTTGAAAAATGTTTTTAATTATCCACAAACTAAGGAGCAGAGAGCTCCGATGAGGAGTCACAGCACTGCTACGTCCCAAAAAATTTCCTTAATCGGTAAATTCTGTACGGCGATTGGGCAAATTTTGAGACATAATTGCAACATTTCAATTTGAAAATGCTTGAATGTCCTTTTTTATTTGATGTGAGCATATCCGAATTTTATGATTCGATAAAATTTGCAGTTCCATTCAGCAAAAAAGGAATTTCCGCTCAGTGGCGGATCATGGGATTGTGAGGCCCCAGGCGCAGCCTGATCCCGAGGCCCTCACAACAAAAACAATAGAGTCTTACTAATATTAACAGTGCAGGAAATCATAACTATTTTTAATTTTTGGATAAACGAACAAGCTTGACAGTTACATTCTTATTTAAAAGGGAAAAAAAAAACATTTCTGACAAAAAAAAAAAACACGTTACAGTGATCAATTTTGCCTCCTATATTTGTTCGTAATTTAGAGATTCTCCGAGCCCCGCTTTCTGGCATTTAAAGGGATCTTAGTGGTGATTTCAAAAATTTT
Source organism: Uloborus diversus (assembly GCF_026930045.1). Classification (NCBI taxonomy): domain Eukaryota; kingdom Metazoa; phylum Arthropoda; class Arachnida; order Araneae; family Uloboridae; genus Uloborus; species Uloborus diversus. The sequence continues at coordinate 121,581,217 of NC_072739.1, forward strand.
AGAACACTATTTTGATAAAAGCTTAGTAATTTTTAGGACAACAAATATCAAGTTTTTTTTTTTTAACTTAAACGTAATTTATAAGCTTGATTTTCGCATTGGATGATAAAACGTTCCAAATTCAATCTTGAACATTACAATACAATGCATTTAATCTTTTATTTTTTAACACAGTGACCAGTATGATGTAAAAATAATTGTACATATGTCCAATTGCTTCTTTACTTTGCTGCTGAAAAAATGTCCTTAATAAGGAGGGATTAAAAGTAGAGTGCAAGGTGCAAGTCCAAAATTTACTGCACACTTTTCTTTTTATCAGATAATTTGATACTTTTTAGTATCTCAGAATCATCAAAAATATCCCTGTAAATTCCAGATAAACTATTTAAAGATGCAAATGAATAATTGTTTTTTATGACAACTAAAACTATAAGAAAACCTCCGTTTACGAAATTGTATCTCGGAGTGAATTCAAAATAAAACCTTTGGATTGTTTCATCATAACCAATTTGTTTTCAGTAGAAGACAAAGAACATGGAATTTAAAATACAGCTTGATTTTTCAAGCTATTTGTCAACCTCTTATGTCTCGCTGCATCAGCATGAGACAATACCTGTGAAAATAAAATGCTTTAAATTCATCCCTTTCTGCATGGCACCATGTGCTAATTTTGCATCTACTTCTGTCTGCTTTTTCAACCGCAAGGAAGAGAATTTCGTTTCCCTTGGCATTTTAATAAAACAAATTACTATTCACATTTTTAAAACTAAAAGTTAGTGACTAAATTTAAAAATCATATGAGCAAGAAATTATCCAACTTCACTGAACAGAAACACAAAGCACCTAACTCTTTGTATTGGAAGAACAAGCTAATGCTCAGATTACAACCCAAGATAAGCACTATAAAAGTGAATATTACTTCCCAGTACACCTGGGGACAAATCATTTAACTTTTGTTTTAAATATACTTTTTGAACCAAGTGCTTACATTTGAGTTCTTATTTTATTTTATAGCTTTTTTGTAGAAGAGAAATGACTGCAAGATTTAGAAAGTATGGATAAAACAGTTTTATATTGAGCTTTTGTTTTTGTTAACTGCATCCCCCCCCCCTCCTTTCTCTAGAAAAAAAGTAGCTGCAGCAAAGGTTTTTCTCTCTTTTTTCAAAAAAAAAAAAAAAAAATCTTAAGGTCTACGAAGTTTATTTTGTCCTAAAATACAGGCATATCATCATGAAAAGTTTCATTTTTCTGCACAAATTGGGAATATAGTGAGAATATTATAGACATTTTAGGACAAAACTCGAAATTTTAGGAATTTTAGGACAATTTCTATCACTGGACATTTAGCAAAATCCAACTTTCCCCAGTTTTCCAATGCAAATATAATTTAGTGATGCCATCAGAAAAAAGTCCAATGAGGGTGAGGCACTTAGCAAAAAAAAAAAAAAAAAGAGAGAGAGAGAGAGAGAGAGAGAGAGAAAACTTCTGATCTGCTAAGGAAAGGGGGGTTCGGGAGTTCTCCCCCGGAAAAATTTTGAAACTTGAAGGTTTAAAAACGTCATTTTAGACTTTCTTTGCTGACGTTTGGAGACAAAAAGATGCAGTTGTCTCAGCGGAAAGTAGTAGAAATTAAAGCCTTGAAAACGCGATTATAGACCATTTAACGTTAGGGGTAAGAGATGGAGCCCAGGAAGTGCCTCCAATCATTAAAAAAAAAAAAAAAAAAAAAAAAAAAAAAAAAAAAAAATTGAAATCAAATCTTTGCCCCTCCCCCCTTTCCAATTTCGAAATTGAAGTTTCAAAAACGCAATTGCAGACAAAATTTACATGATAAAAAATTTTACGGGAAAGAGGTGCTGAGTTCTTCTGTGAAATTTTATTTCAAAACTATGGTCCTAAAAACTTCAGTAATATTTTATATTCAGGAGCTATACCACTTAAATATTTTCTAACTGTAGTTTAAAAAACTTAATTTTTTTATGATATTAAAGAAAAAGTCTGTCCAGGGACCCTTGCTCGAGTATTTTCTGAAATTCAAAGAATTCATCGGCCTTCGGAACCCCCAGACCCCGGATGGTAATCCTAAGGCGTACGCTAAGAAATGGGTTGATGAGGAGAAAAGTATAATGAGTTCGCTCGCGCGCGCAACTATGATGAATCCAAGTGAAATTCTTACTCTCATATTTTTACTTTTCCTGAAATATTTATATACTTCTGAAATTCAAAATTCATAATTTAATTTCCTTTAATGTTTGAAAATCCTGATTCTTCAGAAGTTTTCAAGCAAACCTTAAAGCCTATGTTTTTTTTCTATAATCGTTACCATCATTTTTTTTTCTTTTTTGAAGCAGTGAAACATGTTCTTTAGTACATGGCAAATGTTAATGTACACTCCTGAAAATAAAACTGAAACACTTCAATAGTTGGGGAGAACCTAACCTGGCAGTATTAAGAAAGCTACGCAGATCTTAATTATTGCATTACGACTCTATCAAATTAGGTTTGCCCCAACTACAGTTTTTATATAAAACGTTTGTCTTTAATAAGTAAATCAATCTTAATGAAGTTGAAATTGTAAAATATATTACGAACAAATGGCACCAGTGAAAGACGGAGAACACTCAAAATCAACTACTTTCGCTGCAGAGGCATTTAAAATTTTTATAATAATTTTATAAAGCGTATTTGTAATGAACTAACAAATGGTCCTTTTCTCTGTAATGGAAATATAATTTAAAGAAGAATTAACAGTATATTCTTTTTTTCAAAAGCAATACCACTTTAATTGTAGACTTTTTTATTTCAAAATTTATCATTTAACACCAAGATTGCAGCATAATTCAAAAAATTAAATAGTTATTAAAACATATTAAACTTATCTCAAAAGGAATGGTCTTGTCGTTGATTGAAACACAGAGCAAAAGCACGTTCGCGAGCACGAGTGAATCAAAACAGCGAATAACATAGGTTCTTCGTTCTTCCTTCAAAAAAAAAAAAAAAAAAAAAAAAAAAAAAAAAAAAAAAAAAACAAGAAAAAAGAACCACTTTTTTCAAATTATGTATTTAGTTAAATACGTCATAAAACTATCTTGTTACGGGTTGGTCACTGGTGGGAAAATGGGAAACTTACTAACTTAGCAAAAAGTTAAGAAAGAAAACACAGCTGTGCCCGGCGTGTGAAAACGACTTCGATCTGGACCCCCCACAGATCTGTCTCTTCTCCCTTCAGCATTCTAGATAAGGAAAGGCAATATAATTGTTCGTCAAAAAAAGTGACCATTCCAAGGTCGAGTTTTACACCCCATGTTGTAAATCCTGCTGCCTCCTCCCCTTATTTAGATAAACACCGACTCGGGCATAAAATCGCACAAATGACGACTGGTATATTTTGAGGACTAATATAATACTGACACAAAAATGACGACTGGTTATCATTTCTTTGGGAAGGGGGGGGGGTGACTTACCCCTCTCTACCCCCTCTCGACACTTCCTAACTGTATGACTATTCCAATTAAAGCAAATATCATCATGTGTATATCAATAGTGCTTTTTTAAAACAAGATGCATACTCCTTACTCAGACGAAGCCGACTATAGTAAGTGGTCAAAGAATTACTTGGAACGGGAAAAGTTCTTCTAGGAAGCAGGCCCAGATCTATAAATTTTTCGGGCCCCTGCAAAACCTCTATAGGGTCACTCCCAGAGGCCAACAGTGTACATTCGTACCGTTAATAAGAACTTAGTACTAGTTTTTTTTTTTTTTTTTTTTTCAGTTTCTTGGGACGATGGGCCCTTTCAGGTCGTGTCCCCCCCCCCCCCCAGCACTGCGGGGTTTGCGGGTACGCAGATCCGGGCCTGCTAGCAAGACTAACTGTGCATTTTATCAGAATAATTTTGTCGAGCATTTACAAACACAAATTTATGCTGAAATTGTGGGAAGAAAGTGGAAAATCCAAACTCCAGGGAAAATCCAAACAAAGGCACCTGAAGCCAGGGGCCCAGTAAGCCTCAGGGGGCCTTTTGGAAGCAATCAGCCCGCACCTAAAATTCACGATTAAATATCAATTTTCATGAGTTTTGATTATTTTCCACTCAAAATTATGGCTGTCAGCGGCAAATCCTCAAAACAAAAAATTTTGGTTTTGAGGATAGGTCACTTAGCAGCTCCGAGGCCCCCTGCTTTTCTGGAGGCCCCAGCTATCGCCTCATGCGCCTATGCGGTGATCCGCCACTGTTTCCGCCCTCCTAAACATTTTAGTTCGCGGCCAACGAGTAGTTCCAATCAACTACAGTAACTTTATTCACTATCGTTGTTCTCGAGATACAATAAAAAGCGTTATTTATTTGAAATCGAAAGCGTGTTTTAACCGAGGTCATAAGAAGTAACGATTCAAGAAAGGTAATTCGGGGCACATATGAAGCAAGGGCGCCCATATGCAAAATTTTAAGGGGGGGGGGCTCAGATGTTTTCCCCATGGGTTAGGAGGGTATTTTTTCCATGGAAACCGATTTCAGGACAGATTAGAGTCATTAAAGATTTCATTTTTAACAACTTATTCATTAATGACTGGAGAATATACTATAAATGTTTTTACATTTTTGCAAAGAAAAAAGTACCAAAAGCAAGAAAGTTCTAATTTCAAAGGGGGAGGGGGACTCGAGCCCCCCTTGCCTCTATATGAACGCTCTGGATATGAAGTAAGTATAAAGGATGGCTATCATTAAGAAAACGTACACCTCAGTTTATACTACTTTCAGAGCGATAAAATTGTTTGTTAAATACTAATGGGGTCGTGATGAAGATGAGATACAGAGAGCAGACACTAAGCACAGTTTTCAAATTTTGACTACGAGCGATATTAGCATTAATTATTCTACATCGTTTCATTTTTATCGATTTCTTGTATGAAACACCAAATCATTATGAACGGTATTAAATAAAAACAATGAGTAAAACTAATATTTTTGGTCTAATGGTATAGCAATGATGAAACAAATTTTTTGGTTGGCAAACTTACTAGTAAAAGATTTCAATGCAAAGGAAATTACAAATACGCTTGTAATTTCTTAGCAAAAAAAGTTTGTTCATTACCCTTTTAAATTATATTTGTTAATGAATATATGAGGCGTTACGTGCGGGAAAAAAATATCGTTTTCCATGGAATAGCCGCCCAGTCCAAGCTATAAGTTTTTTCGTTTCTAAATTTAAATGCGGTGAAACTTTTGAAGTATAAGACATATTTACCTGTCACGTATCGTTATTAAAAGAAATAGATGAATAAAACATGGAAGTTTTGGTTTGCAGATCGCATTTACTGCCCTTTCCACTTCCCACGAATTCGATGTCTTTGATTTTCCACCAAGTTCCACCAAGTCTTCCACCCACTGGACCTGATTTACCATAGGCCCATAAAAGCCTTGCTTAGGGACCCACTAGCTCAAGAGCCCCCCGGAAATGACAGACTACATAGAAATTTGTGCTAAAATATGGCTTTCAGTTGTTTGTTACTGTGTTTTTAACATCAATATCGATTTATAAAGCTTACAGCAGCGTGGCTTTTAACATTAAAACTACTAATTTTTGGTATGCGTACCCTATTCTACAGCACTCTTGCCGAATGTATTGCTCAGGGGGTCCCTGCAAGTGCGCCTGGCTATTGTCCTAAAATTTCTAAATCGGGCCCAGAGTGCCCACATTAATAAGGTGGACTTTTCTGTGTGTGATACAAAAATAGAAACTTTTAAGTCATTTTATATTTCAATGCTATATCTCATCTTAATCTTGCTGTCTTTGGTACAACCAGGAAACTTGCAAACTATTAACTAATAATAATCATTAAACATTGAATCTCAATCAGAAATGTCACTACGCGTATCTCCTTGAAAGTGAAAATGACAGACAAAAAATCGTGACTTTTTTTGCTTTTTTCCCTTGAGAGATAATTCTTGGAAGTTGGCCAAAAATAGCGTTGAATGAACTTTTTATCTTTTCTCATCGCATTCGCACAGAACGTGATTAAAAATATATCAGCAAGAGGAAATGCTTAGCTGGATTTTTCACTGAGAACTAAATGAAACCTTAGATAAGAGTTTCAGAATACGGTTCACACACACACACACGCACAACAAGAAAGATATTAAAAAGTATTTTATAGGAGTTTGGGATCAAGGGCTGCGGTTTCGAATTTGAGGAATCGGACTGATTTTGTGGTAAATGAGTCGGAGTCGAGAGTCGAAGGCTTAAAACTCTAAGAGTCGGAGTCGTTCATTTTCCATCTGAGTCCGTACCTCAACCAGAGCTTCGGAGTCAGAATCAGGGTCGGACTAATTTTGGGGTACAGGAGTCAGAGTCGTTCATTTTCCCTTCGACTCCGTAGCCCTGATTTTAATTTCCATTTTGTGCTTAGGTGCAGCACTCACATTGTGCAAACTGCAAAGATAGCATTATGTTAAGTTAATAAGGATGGCAACAACAAGAATTTCGCGTTCCGTTCCAACGTGTGCGACAGGATCCCATTTCAGATCGAAAAAAAAAAATCATGTTTAGATGTCAAACTTTAGAGCTGGATGAACTTAAAAATAAAACGACCGTATTCACAAGTCACACAGCGCCCTCTCCAAATAAACTATAGGTTGATATTCCGGACTCAGTATTATTCATAACACACAAGTAAGAAATATAAGAATATCTTCTTTACTAATAATAAACCTGAAAGTCTCTCTGTCTGTCCGGATCTCTGTGACGCGCATAGCGCCTAGACCGTTCGGCCGATTTTCATGAAATTTGGCACAAAGTTAGTTTGTAGCATGGGGGTGTGCACCTCGAAGCGATTTTTCAAAAATTCGATGTGGTTCTTTTTCTATTTTAATATTAAGAGCAAAATTATCATAAGATGAACGAGTAAATTACGAAATTATCATAACGTGGAACCGTAACATGGGCACAAGCCAATTGTCCAGAAAACTCACCATGCATTATTTGTAAATGTACAGGCGAACTAAAAGACCTTTTAATTTTCTATTGCGGGCAAAGCCGTGCGGGTACCACTAGTAAGTAAATAAATGCGTCGAGTTTTCCTTGAGATCAAAGCTTGTGTTGCTTCATCCAAACGGGTCTGTTGGTTTGTTGATTTTTTTTTTTTTTTTTGTGATACAGGTTACGATGAAACCTTACTCAATTATATACTACAGTATTAGCCGCCGGGGTAGCAAGATAGCAAGATGAGTGGAAGGCTTTGAGTGAGGTTCAGGGGCTCAACCGTCCCCCCCCCCTCTCAAGTTCAGCAAGAAATTTCAAAAAATTTAGTTCCCTCCCCATCCTCTTATTTGCCACGCAAATGCAAAATTTACAGGAATTTTGAAATTCAAAATTTCTATAGATGTCCAATAGAGAGCCAGGAAATACTGGGGAGGAGGGGGCATAATTACTCCAAGTATGTCCCTGATCGTAATGCAAAATACATATAAGAAATTTTGAAAAAAAAAAAAAGAGCTTACGCATCTCTCTTACATAAAATGTGCCTACGATCTCAGTTCCAAGCAGTCACAAATTTATACCTAAATAATTCACCAATTTTTGTTTATTTATTTATTTTAATAACCGGAAGCTTGATTTGAATGCAGCTAAACAACTAGTAACTAAAATTCCAGAGTAAATCGTGTGAACGAATGAATACAGACATCCTCCTTTTGTGTGTGCTTTGAAATGTTCCCGACACGATTTGGCAGTGTAGCTACACACCTGTGGAATTGAAGAATGGGACATAAATATTTATGCCACGCGATGCCGCCATTTAAGATTGTTCTTTTGTTAAGTGATGCTTTGATGCTCTTGTAAATAGAGCAGAAGAAATGACCACATGTAGACATGATAGTGTGAGGATAACCCTAGGGAAAAAAACCAATTCCATTAAAAAAAACCTTTTACTTTTGCGTGATGAAATTGGGGAGATTTGAGAAGGCTGCGGAGTCGGAGTCGCAGAGGTGGAGACGGACTGACATTGGAGCAAAGGAATCGGAGTCTGAAAGGCGCTACAATAACAGGAGTGAGAGTCGTCTATTTTCCCTTTTATTTTGGGGGGCTAGAGCCGAAGTTGTGAGTTGTAGATTTTAAAGTTTCTGGAGTCGAGTACATTTCCTTCGACTCAACAAGCACCGGATTTAAGTACAGGAATAAAAACGAGACATAAAAATGTCGGGAAAGAATGGAGTACGTGAAAAATAGGGTTTTCTCAATAAGATTTCTTCAAAACAGAATTTTAAGCTGTTTCTTCTTTTAATAAAAAGTTAAATTGAATGGTATTTTCTTTTATTTCATTTTATTACTTAATTCTTTATTTATTGTAAATATATTATTTTGTATCAGATTGTGCTTGAATTTTAAAACGTTGATTTCATTTTTACTTATTTATTTATTTATTTTTCTTTACTAAAAATAAAGCTGAAAGTCTGTGTTTTTGGATCTCTGGATGTTTTACGCGCATAGCACCTAGATCGTTCGGCCGATTTTCATGAAATTTGGCACAAAATTAGTTCGTAGCATAGGGGTAAGCACCTCGAAGCGATTTTTCGAAAATTCGATTTTTTTTCTTTTTCTATTTCAATTTTAAGAACATTTTCTCGAGCAAATTATCATAACATGGACGAGTAAATTACCATAACATGGACGAGCAAATTATCATAACGTGGACGAGCAAATTACCATAACATGGGCGAGCAAATTAACATAGCAAATTGGAGAGAAATTCATCATCCATTATTTGTAAATATACAGGCGAATCAAATGACCTTTTAATTTTCTACTTCGGGCAAAGCCGTGCGGGTGCCGCTAGTAAATAATAATTAATTTTCTGAATGGGAGGCTTCAATAAATCGGTGCATTAATTTCTTGAAGGAGATAATACTGTTGTGAGTTTACTTGGTTTAATTATTTTTAACCATTATTTATGTTTTGAAATGCGATGCGTAAAAATAACATTTGGAAAAGGTGAAATACCTCTGCTGGAGTACTATTTGTGCTATGCCGAAAAGAAAGGCAGTAAAGACAGTTTTACAGAGATTGGTAATGGGGGAAACTTGCCAAATATTGGCGATGTCGGTCTAGTTTTAGCTGATATTGTGCTCATTGTTTCATTTTTATCACCAAACTTGCCAAGATATTTCAGTTTCAGCATCTCAAGTTGATTTTAAACTTACATAGACCCCTAGATGGAATAAAATATAGATGATTTTCGTTGGATGGTTATATTGGTTTTAATGACTCAAGAGCTTTATCAAGCTATACTGCACCTAACGATTAGTTTAAGAAAGTTAAAGGACGGAATAGAGAGCCAAAAGTTTATTTTAGAAAAAAACACATAAAAATTTTAAAACTTTGAAGAACTTAGCCGAAATAAACACATAAACGAAGTTTTAAATTTTGAATAACGATTCAAATTAATGAACTGAGAAATAATTTTGAGCAATATAAAAACATATAAATGAAAACAAAAAAGAGACGAAAACAAGAACATAAGGACGAAGACCAAATTTAAGGAAGAAAAATCCAATCTCTTGAAGGAAAGGGAACAATTTCGGATGAATTGTGTCCCCTAACAATTCCTTCAAAGATAATTGAGGAATTTTAAACGAGTATGATTAAAATTTGGACAATCTGAGACGGTATATAACACTGATTGACATTATACATGTGTCGTACAGAGGAGCTGGTTCGCGGTAAAACAGATGTCTATGAGTAAATCTGGTGTGACCAATTAAAACTTATTCTCTTCTGGTGATCTTTGATGACTAGAAACCTTTCTTCAAGAGTTAGATGGAGTGCAATTTTGTTCTCTCTCTTGTTTTTTGCATCTCTTCATTCCAGTCAAGTATTGCTGCCAGTATCATAATTTGCCGCCAATAGTTGTTTAGTCATCTATAATAGAGTTTCAAAGGATAATTTTGGAATGAAATGGTTAAAAAAGGGCCAAATGTTTCTAGTATGAAAAGTAAAGTTACTTTTACTGGATGAAGGTAATGAAATTATAATGAGAGGATTAACATTCCTGTGGAAGGATTTGAATTTTTTTTCAATGAAGGGACTAATGTACTTTCAATGTACATATGGATTGAAAGGTCAAAAGGGTTTCCTGTATTAAGTAGAATTGTGATTGATCCCCCCCCCCTCATTTGTTTGTAAAAAAAGGAAAAACTCTAATTTTATTGGAACAAACATTAGTAGAATACATAATCTAGTCTATTTTATCTTTCTCTTGTTTATAAAATTTGTCGAAAAGTAAAGTTAAAGTTCATTACACTAATTGCTTCATAAATCGTTGATAAAAGTCATTCCACTAACACAATACCTGTGTTTTAGATATAAATCCTATATCTCTTCTCAGGGGCGTGCACAAGGGGGGAGAAGCTACTCCTGCTGGCCCGGGCCCGAGATTTTTAAAAAGAGGGATGAAATATACGTAGGGACGAAGGGGTAAGCAATATAGAGGGGCCTGTAAAATTCATTTGTGACGGGCCTCAAAATTCCTGTGCACGCACCTGTTTCTTCTAAAGTTTTCATCAAACTTTGGAATGTTGCACTTGAAAAATCCCAAAAAGATCCATCATAAAATGAGATACTTCCAAGAAATGAAACTAAGATATTACTCTAACAAGAATACAATTGCGCATCAAGTTTCAACACAGATTTCCCTAGACAAATGCCATTGAGTAATATTTTTTTTTTGTTCCAGACACGAGAAAGTTCAATGCGAAGACGTTATTGAAATTCTTCATGCTTCTCAGTTAGTCCATATTTTCCCCGTTTTTCGCCCTCAAGTATTGAAAGAAGGATGTGGCTTCGTGAATGACGGTTAATTTCTGGAGCAACTTTTATTGAAGATTTCTAGAAGAATCACGAAAGAAAAATTCAAATGTGAGATATAAAAGTCTTAAATAAACATTTCAAAAAGTGGAAACTAAAATTATTTGCATATTAGCATAGAATAAAGCATAGCATAGAATAATTATTCTACATACTTCTAAATTAGTTCATATTTCCCCTGTTTATCCCTTTCTTGTTTAGCTTTGAAGAATTATGTGGCATTGTGAATGATGATCTCTTGTGTTTCATTTACGGTAAATTTCTGGAGCAACTTTTATTGAAGATTTCGAGAAGAATCACGAAAGAAAAGCTTAAATGTGAGATATAAAAGTCTTAAATAAACATTTCAAAAAGTGGAAACTGTAAAATTACTTGCAAATTATTCTACATACTTCTAAATTAGTTCATATTTCCCCTGTTTATCACTTTCTTGTTTAGTTTTGAAGAATTATGTGGCATTGTGAATGATGATCTCTTGCGTTTCATTTACGGTAAATTTCTGGAGCAACTTTTACTGAAGATTTTGAGAAGAATCACGAAAGAAAAGCTTAAATGTGAGACATAAAAGCCCCAAATAAAAATTTCATAAAGTAGAAACTGAGAAATTACTTTTAAGTTATTCTACATGTTTCAAAATTTGTTCATCTTCTCCCCTTTTATCACTTTCACGCATTATTTTGAAGAATTATGTGGCATTGTGAATGATGATCTCTTGTGTTTCGTTTACGGTTAATTTTCGGAGCAACTTTTATTGAAGACTAGCCGCCTGCGGCGACCAGCTGGTCCGCCTTTTTACGCCATTCGCCTTTTTACGCCAGGGGTGCCGCCTTCGGCGGCTGCTTAAACAATTTAGCGACGACATTAATCAATGTTTTTCTCTATAAATCAGTATTATCATTCGTTTTTTTACGCCAATGTTGCCGCCTTCGGCGGCTGCTTAAATAAATTTCGTGGCGGTGTCAATCAATCTATATCTATCTATATCATTAATAATTTGAATAAAATATTTTCTAGATCTGTCTCCAGTTTCGTCGTTTGGAATATTTTTAAAGGAGGGGGAGGGGAGACAGAAACGACGTACTCTTCATGCAAATTTTGTCGAAAAATAACAAAAAGCACTTCCACTTTTATGTGAAAGCATTGTTTTTTCAAAGCTGGGGGAGGGAGGAGGGCATTGACATCCAATGTGCAAGCAGCCACCTACGGCGGCTGTTTGGCTATCTTGTCATTTACCTTTTTCCTTCAAGTTTGCCGCCTTCGGCGGTTGTTTAAATAAATTTGGCAGCAGTATTAATCAATCCATCTCTATCTTTTTTTTGTGCCATTCACATTTTTACGCCAAGATTGCCGCCTTCAGCGGCTATTTACCTTTACAATCTATCTCTACATTTTCTTATCCATCTCTATTTATTTTGACCTCCTCACCCATTTCCTAATAAAAACAAAGAACACTCAAAAAACCGCTTTTTTTTTATTTAAGTAGAGCAAAAAAAAAAAAAAAAAAGCTCAAATTCCCCGTAGTGTGCAAAAAGTAGCGTTTGACAAAGATAAAAAAAATCTCGCTGTTTTTATTGAATAAATGCGCACAACTATGAAATGTAACGTAATATAGATACAGCGAAAGGTCCAGCTTGGGGGGGGGGGATGGAAAAAGAAATAAATGCAATCCTTAAATATAACAAAAAAAAAAAAAAAGGAAAGAAAAAAAGCAAGCACTGCCGAAAAAACACGTGGTCATCACGTCAGAAAATGTAGAAGTAAGCTATATAGTAAAAAAAAAAGATTAACATTGCTTGCGATTAAGATTCCATTGTAAATATCGAATCGAAACCCAAGTAGTGACGTCACAGGCATAAAAGATTGAAGAACTCTTTTTTCGACCGATGCGTGAAAGGACATGATGTGTTCAGCATTAAAAAAATTGTAAAAAAAACTATTGCGTATTTTTAAGAACTTTTTTCTTTTGAAGAGGGCGAAATGTTTTTGCTATTACCAACTTGAATTTCAGAAATGAGGCTTTGATACTTCTCGCAGGATGATATTAGAAAAAAATAAAACCCAGAAAAACATGCAAATTAAAGGTTTTTTCAAAAATTCATAAAAAATACAAAAATTGCTCTATCTTCAAAATTTTTTTGTTCATCATATTTAAAATTAAATTTCCAACACTATAGTACCAAAAATATTTGTCTGGCGCGATTGGTTCGGGGTCTGTGAGGTTAAAAGTACTAAAAAGTGCTAAAAATCACATAAAACATTAAACAACTGTTTTTCTAATTAAAATATCAAAAATCGAAGCCCGAGGTGCACAACTTCAGCAAAAACTACACCTGTATACCAAATTTCATCTTTCTAGGCCTTACCGTTTTCCCGGGATGCGCGCCACACACACACACAAACATCTTATTTTATTATATGTATAGATTTCGCAAAGAATAACGAATGAAAAGCTGAAATATGAGATATAAAAGTCTCAAATAAACATTTCAAAAAGTAGAAATCGAAAAATTACTTTTAAGTAATTCTAACTTCTAAATTAGTACACATTTCCTCCGTTTGTCCCTATTGTTTTAAAGAATTATGTGGCATTGTGAATAATGCGTTTCGTTTACGGTTTATATCCAAAACAACTTTTATTGAAGATTTCGTAAATAATAACGCTTTAGTAAAACTCAAATGTGGGCGTAAACGTTTCAATTAAACATTTCAAAAAGTGGAAAGTGAAAAATAATTTTTAAGTTATATGTTTTAAGAAAGATTAGTTCATTTTTTGTCCGTTTCTCACCCTCACGTAATGTATTAGAGGAATTATGTGACAATAGAAATGATGATCTCGTGTGATTTATTTCCGGTTAATTTCACGAGCAAACTTTGAAGATTTGGGGAAGAACAACGTAACAGATAAAATGTGAGACATAAAAAGTTTTAAAATAAACATTTCAAAGAGTGGACGCTGAAAAATTATTTTCAAATTACTTTTTACCGCAGCGATTTTAACATTTTTAATATTCTAAAGCATTCTCTGAAAAACACGATTGTACTTTTCACTTGAAAATTTGATTTTCAATTCATTTTTCTTCATGGTATCAACAGTTGGTTAAAATAGTAAGAGTTTTTTTTTCCCGAAATTGAAAAAAAAAAAAGAAAAAAACAAAAATTAATTTGAATTTTGTCATTTTGAAATCAAATTATGTTTTTCGCAATCACGAGTGTGTGTGTGTATGTAGGCGTGTGTGTTTGTGTGTAGGGGATTTGTATATGTGTGTGTACGCATGTGTGTTTGTGTCTGTGTGCAGGCATGAGTGTGTGGGTAGTTGTGTGTATGAGTGTTTGTGTGCGTGGGGGCGGGGTACGAGTATGTGTGTGTAGGCATATGTGTTTGTGTCTGTGTGCAGGCATGAATGTGTGGATAGTTGTGTGTACGTGTAAGTGTATGTACGTATGCGTGTGTGTGTATGTATGCGCCTGTGTGTAGGATATGGACGCAACCTGGAGACGGTTTTCGCTATAGGAGCAGCATCGTGAGGAGCCGGTCGACGGTGATGCTGCAGAGGGTGGCGGGGGGGGGGGGGGGAATAAAATGATAGCACATCAAAACAGTCAAATGAAAGCAATCGCGATTGCTCAAATAGAAAAAAAGAAATAACAACGTTTAACTACACAAAATTGCAGATTACTACAGATGCATGTTTCGGCGTTCAAAGAACCCCCTTTATCAATGCAAAAAAGTGCCTTTTTTTTGCTTTGAAAAAGGCGTTCCTTGTAACACTGACATAACATTGCGTGTCGTGTCTGCAATAATCTGCGGCTTTGTGCGGTTAAGAGTTGTTATTTCTTGTTTTAGTTTCCAAGCACAAAGGTATTTTTTCAACTTCTAAAAAAGTTACTTCTCCTAAATTCTCCCAACTCCTAATAGTTTCTTAAAAACCGGTTAAATTACGAATTTTGATGGAAAGCAAGCACATACTATACATTTATAGTATGCAGAATACGAAAAGTAAAAATCAACACTGAATGAAAGCTCAAACTAGCTAAATAACATTTCACGTATTTGTTTCTGTATCACGGGGAATCATCACAAGCTCACATCTTACTCATATATAAAAAAAAAATAAAAAAAACTGTTTGCACTTCCACAGAAAGTAGTCCGCGCAAAAACTATGAGAAACCTTTTGCGCGGAGTCTTTGCATGTAAAAGCTCTAAACTTTATCTAATGAAAAAGAAGCGTTTTGTAACTTCGAAGCTCTAGTTTGCATTTTTTTTAATTGCTGATCTGCGCTTTTAATATTCATTTTTATTTTTACTTTTTGAGCATATACTACTTTAATGGTTGCAAAAATAATAGATGCAGAGAATGTTCATCAGTTAATTCTAAGTACGTAAATAATCACTCTTCGTCTCGAAATTGGGTTTCTCCAAGTGCTAACAAACTTCAATCTAACGATGTCTTTATTACGATATTTTTGATGGGAGAAACCAATCTCACTCGAGTGTCTTAGGAAGAAGCATTTATGCAAGTGGAAGACATTTTACATCATCAGTACAACTTAAATATAAAGCGGATGGGATAATGTTTCAGACCAATCCGAGGTAAAATGTCGCCAAGGAGAAATATGGTATGAACCGATGGGATAAAACAAACTCCGAACTTTATCAAAAAACCCATGAAAATAAATTTTACTCATGAAAAGAATAATAATACAAGCTTCCGAATGTCCCCCTTACTCTTTGCCCCGTGCAGTATTCTATGTTGGTAAAAAAGTTTTCACTCAGGTTTAAACATTATTCTGTGTATTTAAAATGTTTTCTCATATAAAATATTTACAAATGAATTTCTCGGCCTTTTTACTTTTATTTAAGGGGTTACAGTACCTCAAAAATGATGAAACGATCAAAAAAATTTTTATTGCTTATTTCAAAACTAAAAACTATTCTGAAGACATGGAAAAAGTTTCATTGCTTTAGTTCAAATATTTAAAAAGTTATGAGTGGTTTTAGGCCATGCTCGCTATGTGTTCTTATGCAAAAGAAAAACTTTAAACTGCTTATTCTCGATGATGGTATTTTTGTGTTTTCATGTCATTAGAATCCCTAAGGATTTTTTTCTATTAAAGATACAGTTTTAAAGTAATACTTTTTGCAATTGGGATAACATATTTGACAAAACTGTGCATTGGATAAGCATTTTATAAATTACTCAAATGTTTAGAGCATGTTAAACCTTTAAAAACCATTTTTTTTTTAAAAAAAACTTTGATTTTTTACATAATTAATCACAGAAAATTTTCCAATAAACTTATAAGCAAATGAATGCACAGATTTTTAGAGATGATTATAGTGATCGTTCAGCATAAAATTTTTTTTTAATTAGTGCAAAAATAAAAAAACCTTAAAAATTTCAAAAAATTGAAATTTTCTTCAATTTTTTTAATTTTTAAAAAAAGTAGGCAATATTTTTAAATTTTTTAAATAAATTATGGATTAAGAAATAAGTATGCATGTTATGGTTTCAAAAAAATATAAAATTTATTAAAATTGTAAAAAAAAATGTTTGAAAGGTACTGTGACACCTTAAGGTTTTCAATTTCAAATGATATGTTAATCATAAGTTTTTTTACTGGTCTTTTAAAGTTTTACTGCGACTTTACATATGCCAGAATACAGAAATTGCAAAAATCGCACTAGTAATTGCTGTACTTTCTTCAATATTTTACATCTTTTGTGTAGATAACCGACATCCCTTACATCTAAAAATAAGCTCCGTAAATTTGTTTATCGAACAGAAATGCCAATTACAAAAAGAAATATTAGTAGGTCATCACGAGGAAGATTAAATCTACTGGTTAAAAAAAAATCCTTCAAGTATGCTCCAAGTCTTTCTCTGCCATATTAAGATATTTAACAATTATTTTCCTCAACCGCAGTAGACACATTTCGCCATCAAATTAACGTGGTATTCTATTTGACCACTTCCCATTAGGGGGGAAAAGAGGAGAAATTTCTATTTTTAACGGTCGGATAGCGCCACAGGGTCGAGCTGCCCCTAATAACACCTGTGATGATGTCTTCCGAGCCATAGCTGCAGAGATTTTTCCAGAGTGTGTTCGTACTGTTGACCCACATTAAAGGAGTTCCATTTTGCCTTCAGGCATCGGGTGAAAACAAACGTTTGTGCGATGTGTTCCAGGTCATGAGCGCCATCTCCCGGGTCAACAAACTGCGCTCGCTTCGAACGCGTCTACTTTCAAGAGCAAGGTTACGAAATTTTGGAATCAGTGTGTGTGGGGTTGGTGTGGGGGTTATTTTTTAGTGTCGTCTTCAGTTCGATCATTAACACTCCATTAACTGAAGTAGGAGTGATGTGAGGGTGGAGTGGCTTAGTTGGGGAGGGAGGGTTGCTCTAGGTGAATGAAACAATATTACTTCAATGAGAAAGTAGTATGTACAGTGCCGGCAAAAAAAAAAAAAAAAAATCTTTACATTTGGTAAGCAATTAAAAACTTTACAAGCAAGTTTCGTGTCACGATTTTACTTGGCATGCTCCCTAGTGATTTGGCCAAATACCGAATATTCGGTCACAATCTAGTCGGTATTTGGTATTTGGACAAATCACTTGGGAGCAAGCCAAATAAAATCATGACAAGAAGTCTGCATGTAAAGTTTTTAATTGCCAACCAAATGTAAAGATTCTTTTCTTTTGCCGGCACTGTACTGGCATAAAAAAGTGCCAGTACATACTACCTTCACAAATTTCGTTTAGTTCAAGGCAAACCCCGTTTTTGGATAAAATATTTAATTCCATTGCAGAACTCAGAGCCGTTATTGAACTGTCCTTAAATGTGTGTGTGTCCTGGGGGGGGGGGACTCGAAGAATTTTTTCTCTCGCTTACAAAACTTGACTCTTTATGTAACCATACATTGTCAAAAATAGCCAGTCAACTGGTCATTTTAGGTTGCACAAGTTCCGTCATTTTCTTCTAACGAAATTTTTAATTTACTTATTTCTTGAAAAAAACTTTTGAAGCGTTATTTTATACTTTTAGGAGTTTAAAGAATTTATAAGAATTTGCATATTTCAACTAAATCTTTGGTCTTGGGGAAAATAAAGGACCAGCGATAGTTTAGAAACAAAAAAACAAATGAATAAATTGTAATAAAATTAAAAATCAAGTAACTTCTGGGATCCTCATAAACCTGGGGAAAAAAAGTAATGCTTTAAACGGATTTCCACTGAGCATATGATTACGATGCTTATTATTAAACTTTTTCTGTGTTTATTTTTTTTGCAAATAGCACGACTATTCATGAAGATATAAAATTTTATTCGAAAAAAAATTGAAAATATTTCTTTTTTTTTTCCTACAGGATTTTTAATCAAGTGCAATGCGACTTTCAGGAAAGTTGATAAACTGGTGTAGAGACAGGTATCTTGCTATCAAAACATGAAAATATTTAAAGTAATATGAGAGTTTATACGATGTTTAACTGTGTACGAAAACGTTAACAAAATCTTCTTTGCATAATTTTAAAACCTCTTATAAAACGGAAAATAAATATCGTAAAAATTCAAAAAGATGTCACCGATATAAAATGAACTTTATGATGTTCTTGTTTTAAAGGGTGGAGGGGGGGTTAACCAAAAAATATTAATAATTAATGGAATATGATATATTAGTTCGAAATAGTAACAATATAAAAAAAAACCCTTGCTTGATATGTTTCTTTTTAAAAGTAGCTGATATGCAATTCACTCTATCGACAACAACTTTGGATAGTGTTTCTTTGCCGGTGCAATGTCAATACAGAGAAAGCAATTTGACTCGCTGCAATATGTAACGTTCTGTAAAAGATGTTTCTTTTCCAGTGCAGTGCCAATGCAAGGGAAGAAATCTGTTCTTGCTCCGATATGCAACGTTCTGTAAAAGATGTTTCTTTGCCAGTGCAGTGCTGTTGCAGGGGAAGCATTCTCTCCTCGCTCCGATACGCAATGTTCTGTAAAAGATGTTTCTTTGCCAGTGCAGTGCCATTGCAGGGGAAGCAATTTGCCCTCGTTCCGATACGTAACGTTCTGTAAAAGATGTTTCTTTGCCAGTGCAGTGCTGTTGCAGGGGAAGCAGTCTCTCCTCGCTCCGATACGCAATGTTCTGTAAAAGATGTTTCTTTGCCAGTGCAGTGCCATTGCAGGGGAAGCAATTTGCCCTCGTTCCGATACGCAATGTTCTGTAAAAGATGTTTCTTTGCCAGTGCAGTGCCATTGCAGGGGAAGCAATCTCTCCTCGCTGCGATGCTCAATGTTCTGTAAAAAGTGTTTCTCTGCCAATGCAGAGCCAATGCAGGGGGAAGCAATCTGTCCTCGCTCCGTTACACAACGTTCCGTAAAATATGTTTCTCTGCCAGTACAGTGCCAATACAGCGAAAGACATTTGAACTCGCTTCAATGTATAACGTTCTGTAAAAGATGTTTCAGTTCCAATTCAGTGGAAGCAATCTGTCCTCACAACAACGTGTAACATTCAACCGGGATTACAACATTACCAGATGCCTAGGCTTAACTTTTTTTTCTTTCTGCGTCCAACCTAGGACATATTTACGATGAACTGGTTACTTTCCGTTTTATAAACCCAGGCTGGTTTTCCTAGTTCTGAAAAAGATTATTTGAAACTGCATAGAAACCTTTGCAAGTTATTGAAATACTGCACTCAAAGAGTTATGTCGATATTTTTCACTAGACATGGTGTTTTTATGAAAAAGCTTATTTGCTTTATTTCATCGAAAAAACCGCATGAAACCTCCGAATTAATTAAAAAATTTAGCACTCAACAGTAGGAACTAAGCGCAAAAAGTATTTGGGGGAACTCACCTTGAAGTTAGGGGGACTCACAAAAGAAAAGGTGGTTTGAAACTAATATACATCATTGCATTTGAGGCCTTGAGAAGCAAATGGATGTAAGCGGTCATTTTCAAGTTTTGAGTAAAACGCGTTTAGAGATTAGGTCCTAGATGGGCTTTCATTGAAAGTTTTTTCTAAATCATGCTGTATAGCAGCATCTGCTGGAGCTACTACTACTAGCTCTTGTCTCAAGACAGAGGAGAGGTTCACTTACCATTTGTACTTACTGGCTATCTAAAAATTTTTAATTTTGTCACTTACATTCCTTTGCTTATCACTGCTTCATTTGTATTCATCAAAAAATCAAGTATGTGGAGGGACGGTGTCCCCTCCCCCAACTACAGCACTGGTAGGAAATTTGAGGTTACCTCTTTCTCCAATCTATAAATGCCCTCCCCCCACTCCCAGGCATAGCCCGATCATTCTGATATTGGACATGGGGCACATTTCCGTTTCAGCCCCCCCACTAGGGAGACTAAGATTTTTGAAGACTCTGAGCATGAAATTTGTTTTGTGCCCCCCCCCCTTCTATTTCCGCTTATTCTGACGCTATAAAATATTTTGATACTTGTCTATTAACACAACTATGCTAAATTTGGTGATACCTCATATCACAATATTTAAAAAGTAGAAGAGATATAGTATACGATAATTATATAAGACGTGGTTAAACTTTGCCAGTTTACGGTAAATATCAAAGTTATCTATGATATGACTTTCAATATTAAATGCTGACTAGGAGTGGTTTTGAGATTTGCAAAGAGATCAAATTTTTAAGGGGAATTTTTTATGAACAAATAAGAGATTTTTTCCTTATCTTGGCATTAGCAAAAATACCAATGACATCATTATATTCAAGATTCTGAGTGGAATCATTATTTATTTTTAATTAGCATGATAATTTAAGGAGATTTTGGGCCCCCCAGAAATCTTAGACGAGGGGCCTGTGCCCCACATGTCCCTGCGGTAATCAGGCTCTGCCCCCAGGCTCGCCGAGAGCCGAGGTGGACCTCTTGTCGGTTTGGTCGCCGGGACCTCATTTCCTCATAAAACTTTTGAAAGTGGTAATTCTCTGATTCCGAGGCGGAACTCTAGTTTCTAACTAGGCAGGCATAGTCTGTCGTCGGCGCTGCCCTGCCCGCCTCCCCTACAATTTAAAAATCTCTCTCTCATGAAGCAAATGCTCTAGACAAAAACATGGCAAACTCAATTATTTTAGAAATACTGACACTCGAAGCAACAGTTTTTTAGAACACCTTAAAATTTGATTGCTACATCTTTTCAATTGTATTTGGTATTTTAGCACTACTTTTCCAGTGTGTTGCGCCGTTATGATATTTTTGCCAGATCACACAACACACTATCGAAAAAAATTACTTTACCTCGCACTGTGGTCACAATGCATGTTATATGCTAGTTCATACGTAATTTACCAAGCTTCTATGTTATATTCAGATTCATATAATTGAGTTGCAATGCATAATTTCTAAGGAATTCTTAATACGACGTCAATTTTTCTCCCGTTACTCTTGTATGACACATTTCCCTTTGCAAACGAACCGTTAATATTTGTTGATCTTTCAGTATTTGTTGCGTTGCTGAAATTTTTGCAAGTTATTTGTAAGAAAGTTGTTTATTCAGATTACCCTGAAACATTTTATTTAACAGTGAAGCTGAGTCAACTGGAAAAGATTGACGACCGCTTTTGTGGTCTTTTAAGCTATCTGAAGTGTTGTTACACATTAGTGGAGGGAACAACACACTGGCGGCACGTGATCGCCTTTCGTAAACAAGTCGTCCTTGCTTCCAGTTCTATTTTGGCCTCACGTTTCTTTGTGGCAGTGACAAATTTGAACATCCACGATGGCAACCGTTTGCTTTTCATTCTTCACGGATTTTTATCCGCTGTTCCAATTCTTTTTGGTACAATGGGGTTGTTTCCTTCAGTAAAAAGTACTACTTTTAGTCACTAAAATTGATAGAATGAGCAAAAAAAAATTAATTTGAATTTTTGTCATCTTGAATTCAAATTATGTTTTTCGCAATCACGAGCGTGTGTGTTTGTGTAGGCGCATGCGTGTGGGTGCGTGGGTGCGTAAGTGTATGTATGCATTTGTGTGAGTGAGTGTTGTGTACGTGCGTGTGCGTGTAGGTGTTCGTGTGTGTGTGTGTGTGTAGGCGGTCGTGTGTGTGTCTGTGTAGGCGTTCGTGTGTGTGTGTGTGCGTGTGTGTGTAGGCGTTCGTGTGTGTGTGTGTGTGTAGGCGTTCGTGTGTGTGTGTGTGTGTGTGTGTAGGCGTTCGTGTGTGTATGTGTGTGTGTCGGCGTTCGTGTGTGTAGGACATGGACGCCACCGCCCAGCAAAAGTGGATTTCGTGGGAAAGTGCTCAGGAACAGCCGCGCCGCCGCCGGTGGACGGTGGTGCTGCAGGCCTGGTCCAAGCTGAAAAAGGAACCACAACGCTAAAGACAGTCAAATGAAAGCAATAAGCAATCGTGATTGCTCAAAAAAAAAAAAAAATCACATGAACCCAGAAAATACTGTTATTTTCCCAACAGTTATTTATTGTCTGAATTTTTAAAATGTCCGATTTTTCAAATAAAGCCTGTCTTTATGCCGTCACAAATGATGCACTTTGGGGCATTTTTCTACCGCGTTTCTACGTTATAATAATCAAGAAGTGAATTAAATATTGCGCTCTACGCTTGCTATTAACCATATCGTTGCCAGTACACGTGAGTAAAGATGCGAATTAAATATTTTGTTCTGTGAATAGCATTCCATCATTTGTGATATCATCGGTAGAAGCGTAAATAATGAAAGCGCACCGATTAAAGTAATTTTTAAAAATATTAAACTTAAATGAAGTATTTAAGAAATGGTCAGATCGTATGTTTTTAAGCGTGCTTTTTCAGAAAAAAATAATTTTAAAATTTTGGAAACGACCCCATTGTTGCTCACAGTTTCGGAAAAAGTATTTTTGGGACAAATGTTTATTGCAGTGCAGAAAGAAACTCAGTTCGAACTAACATGCAAAATAAATTATGTACATACAATTTATTTTGAAGACGTGAGCGTTGTAACGTTGACATTAACATTTCGCGACACTTCAAAATAAATTAATAATTAAATAATTACCAGATTGCATTAAAAACGACTGAACTTTCATTATTGTTGCAATTAAAACTTTTTATGCCATTGCGAAATGGAATTCATTTACTGCGAAGGGCGAGTTGTGCTTTATGTATCAAAATTATACCTGTTCCCTGTCCCTCATCCTC
This sequence comes from Uloborus diversus, assembly GCF_026930045.1. Classification (NCBI taxonomy): domain Eukaryota; kingdom Metazoa; phylum Arthropoda; class Arachnida; order Araneae; family Uloboridae; genus Uloborus; species Uloborus diversus. The sequence continues at coordinate 121,604,244 of NC_072739.1, forward strand.
AAAAATTTACATCTTTAACTTTTTTTCAAACTCAGTGCATTTATTACAAGCATATCCCAGCCTAACAGCCAGCATCCATGTCCTTCAATCTCTCGCTTATTAACGATCATCGAAGAATCATAACCAAGCAAGAGATAAAGAGGACTTCTCATTGATGCTGAGATTGAGGACCTCTCGTTAGAACTGAGCTTACCTTCACACTGGTAGCCAAACATAGTGTTTAGGTTATCCGCGTGAAACTGCAGTATCTGAATGCCGTAAGTGAACTGTTTGGTACATGCTTGTGGGAGCTTTCGCTCTGGATGGGAGCTAAAATGTATTTATTCGCCATATTTTCCTAAAAACATTTTGAGTGATCTAAATATTGTTACAAATCCTGTAAATAGTAATTATTGTAGTAACGTAACCTGTAAATAATTTCCCGTAATGAATATACAACTCCTTTAACATATGGCTAAAGTATACAACCCCCTATTCGTTTTATTTTCATTGATAACATTTGATAACGGTCTACGCATTTCTCGAAGCAGAAAGAATGTTGTGGAAAATTCTTGGATGTTTATAAAAGCCGTTAGCGATGGATAAACGGTGAGTTTCGATTCAGATTTCGAACGGAGAGCATTTTTGCTCTGTTTATAGCGAGGCATTTCGCTGTGTTGTTTTCGTATTTGGAAGTAAATACGTGTGTAAACGTTGAGTTTACGGTGTTGTGTGATAATTGCTTAATTGCTGATGAATAATTTAGCAGTTGTTGAAGATCTTTCCTGTACATAGTGTAAATAAATTTCCTGTGTTTTTATCAAGAACTGTGTCTTCATTTCAAGAAAGTGGAAGTCGCACCGAATCCGTTACAATTTGGCGCCCAACGTGGGGCTTCTTCTGGACTTTCTTGGAGTAAGTGTGACTTTGGACATTTTTTCATAAAGACTGTTTGAATTTATAGACTTTGTTTTTATGGTGATTACTCGCGCAATGGATAACCAATTAAAACAACTTCTGGAAGCAATTAATGCTGCGAAAAGTGACTTGGCTGAAAGTTTGGCGGCTAATCAAGAGCAATTAAAAAATGATATGGCGGCTAATCAAGAACAATTAAAAAGTGATTTGACTGCAAGTTTTACTGCAAATCAAGAACAATTAAAAAATGACATTGCGGCTAATCAAGAACAATTGAAAAATGAATTAGCGACTAACCAAGAACTGTTAAATAGTGATTTAACTGCTAAAATTACTACAAGTCACGATGAAATGAAAAGTGACCTAACGTCGATGAAAACCATGATGGAGAATCAACTAACCGCCATGGGAGATAAAGTCGATGCTCTGGAAGAAAAATTTGATACTGTGGAAGAGCGCATCGCCAATATGGAAAATAAGTTGGAAGAAGAGGACAAGAAATTGACTTCATTTAAGGAAGAAATAATTAAGGACGTGGAAAGGAGATTGGCGACCGCGGAAAGCAGCTCTGTACAGTTTGGCGCTCCCACATCGGTTGCTCGACCGTCCATTAAACTTGCCACATTTGATGGGAAAACTTCGTGGCAGGTTTACAAAACTCAATTCATGATAGTGGCGGAAGCGAACGGATGGGACTCTGCTACCAAGGCCTGCCATCTTGCCGCATCCCTGAGAGGTGACGCAGCGGACATTCTTCAGACCCTTCCGGACAGCCAGCGCCTGGATTTCGCCGCCCTCACATCTGCGTTGGAGCTTCGCTTCGGTGAGAAGTGCCAGAAAGACTTCAGCCGACTCCAGTTGAAGTCCCGTTTCCAGAAAACCGGGGAAACCCTGCAAGAGCTAGCGGCGGACGTCGAGAGACTGTCTCATCTTGCTTTTTGCGACTGTCCTGCGGATGTTCGAGACAACCTGGCACTCAACTACTACATCGACGGGGTTCGAGATCCGGAAATCCAGAAGGCTCTACGGATGGCGGATGTCAAAGACCTGAGTTCTGCTGTTGTGTATGCGATGAAGTTGGAGGCCGCCCAGCAAGCAACCCGCAAGGATCGCCATTCAATCCGCGGCGTGAAAACTGATGAGCCTGATCCGGTTTCGTCACGCTTTGCTGAACTGGAAAAGCAAATAAAAGAAATTGCAGGAATCCTCAAAAGGACTTCGGCTCCCAAGTACCAAAATGGACAATCACTTAAGTGCTGGAAATGTGGCGGCGAGGGTCACTTACGAAGAAACTGTGAAGCTCGCCAAGAAACCAGAGGGAAGAGCACCTCTCCCTCGCAGGTCCAGGAAAACTAAGCCATGGCAATCTCGCGGGGCGGAGGTCGCCAAATTGGAATGAGCCCCATCTTAAAGTTTTCCAGATTTCATCGACGAGTGGTGGCAGTAATGGACTGTTTGTTTACGCATACGTAAACAAGTTTCCCTGCGAACTGATTATTGACACTGGAGCCAATGTTACAATCATTAGAACAGATGTGGCTCGTCAATTTGGACTCAACATTCTTTGGACGCCGCCCTGCGTTACCCTCCAAACTGTGACAGGTGACAAGATCGAGATTGAAGGTAAAGTAAACTTAGAAATTGTGTTTGGAAATGCCACTTACCATCATACGGCATTCGTTGCTGCTATCACGGACCCCTTCATTCTCGGATTGGACTTTTTAAAGAAGTATGACTTCAACCTCGACTTCAAGACTAATGAGCTGCACTCGATGAGAGAAGACATAGCCGTTTTCCCCGCAGAAAGTGATGTAAAATCCGCTCATCAAATAATAGCCCAAACAGATTTATCGATTCCCTCAAGGTCAGAATCATTAATACCTGGCTCCATTGAAGAAAGCAGTAGTTTTCGATTTGGACTCATTGAATACCCCAACCTAAACAATAACCTAAAAGGAGTGCTGGTAGCATCTGCGCTTGTGGACCTTTCTATGGATGTAATTCCTGTGAGAGTCGCCAACGTGAGTGAAAGGCCCAAGAATATCCGAAAAGGTGATGTGTTGGCAACTTGTACTCCAGTAAACTGCATCATTAGAAGAATCAATTCCCCTGAGACTGTGTCTTCTGAGTCCTTGACATCGAAGTTAATTGGGAGTGCGCCGTTATCGAATGATCAAAGAACTGCTGCGGAACAATTGGTGGACGACTTCAAGCATCTGTTTTCATCTACATCGGAGGAGTGGGCCGGACGGATTTAACGCAGCATAGGATCTATACTGGAGAACACCCCCCTATTAAACAGCATCCAAGACGACTACCGTTTGCCAAGAAGGAAGAGGTTGAGACCCTCCTGAAAGAGATGAAGGATAATGATGTAATCGAACCCTCATCCAGTCCTTGGGCCTCTCCCATCGTCTTGGTCCGAAAGAAAGATGGCTCCACCAGATTTTGTGTCGATTACCGACGACTGAATGAAATCACCAAGAAAGACAGTTACCCTCTTCCACGGATAGACGACACCTTAGACACTCTTTCCGGACACAAGTGGTTTTCGACCCTGGACTTGAAGAGCGGCTACTGGCAGGTTGAGATACACCCTGATGACCGAGAGAAGACAGCGTTTACAACTGGACAAGGCTTATGGCAGTTCAAAGTGATGCCCTTCGGCCTCTGCAATGCACCAGCTACGTTCGAGCGTCTTATGGAGACAGTGTTAAGAGGACTTTCCTACGAATCCTGTCTGGTCTACTTAGACGATATCATCATCGTGGGACGCAGTTTCGAAGAACATCTGGCAAATCTTAGGAAGGTGCTGCAGAAGCTTAAGGAAGCCAATCTGAAGTTAAGCCCGTCCAAATGTAATTTGTTCCGCCGGGAAGTGAACTACCTTGGTCACATCATCTCTTCTGAAGGTGTACAAACCGATCCAGAAAAGGTATCTGCAGTCAAGAGTTGGAGTCGTCCCGAAAACATCCATCAGCTGCGAAGTTTCCTGGGGCTCTGCACGTACTACAGGAAGTTTGTAAAGGGTTTTTCCAACATCGCACGACCTTTGCATAAGCTGACGGAGAGCAAGCAAAAGTTTGAATGGTCCAAAGACTGCGAAGATGCATTTCTACGACTGAAGGAGGCTTTAACATCAACGCCTATCCTCGCCTATCCTCAGCCTGAAAAATCCTTCATCCTGGACACCGATGCGAGCAACGAGGGCATCGGAGCTGTTTTATCCCAAGAAATTGACGGAAATGAACATGTCATCGCTTACTGGAGCAAATGCTTATCAAAGTCGGAGCGAAATTACTGCGTCACCAGAAAGGAGTTACTGGCCATAGTGAAAGCAGTAGAACACTTCCATCATTACCTCTACGGCCGAAAATTTCTGCTTCGGACAGATCATGCCTCATTAACTTGGCTTTTGCACTTCAAAAATCCGGAAGGCCAGATAGCCAGATGGATACAGCGGCTCCAGGAATATGACATGGAGATCAAGCATCGAAAAGGGTTATCTCACGGTAATGCTGACGCTTTATCAAGGAGACCCTGTCCTGAGAACTGCCACTATTGTTCCCGAATCGAGAAACAGTATGGAATGACGAGCCCTACCGCCTATCAGGTGACAGTGACTCCAACATCATCAGAACCTGATCCATGGAGTGATGACCAAGTTTGAAAAGATCAACTTGAAGACCCCGACATAAAACCAATTTTAGAGTTCATGGAAAGTGTCAGTCGACGCCCTAGCTGGCAGGACGTTTCCATCTTCAGTCCTGCAACAAAAAGATACTGGGCTTTATGGAACTCACTCCATTTACGGAACGGCGTACTACACCGGAAATGGGAATCTGACGACGGCAAAACATCTAGGTGGCAGTTACTACTTCCCCGATCAAGGATTTCAGATGTTCTGAAAGAAATACATAGTAGTGCGACTGGAGGACATTTTGGTGTCTTGAAAACCCTCAATAAAGTTCGGGAGCGCTTCTTCTGGAGCAAGGCGAAGGATGACGTGGAGAAGTGGTGCCATTCTTGTGACGCCTGTGCTGCTCGTAAAGGACCGAAGAAAAGAAGCAGAGGGAAGCTACATCTGTACAACGTTGGAGCTCCTTTCGAGCGAATTGGGATCGACATCCTGGGTCCTCTACCAAGAACTGCTGATGGGAACAAATACGTTCTTGTTTCCATCGACTATTTCACGAAATGGCCCGAAGCGTATCCCATTCCAGATCAAGAAGCTACCACCGTAGCAGAGACTCTAGTCCAACATTGGATCTCGAGATATGGAACACCTTTGCAGATTCATTCCGACCAAGGGAGGAATTTCATCTCTGCTGTTTTTAAGGGCCTATGTCAAATTCTTGGAATCGAGAAAACTAGGACAACACCACTACACCCACAATCGGACGGCATGGTGGAGAGATTTAACCGCACAATCCTGAACAATCTCTCACTTATGGTCTCCAGAAATCAACAGGATTGGGACAAGAAGCTACCTTTGTTCCTGCTGGCCTACCGCAGTGCTGTCCACGAGACTACCGGATATGCCCCATCTCAGATGCTCTTCGGACGAGAGCTTCGGCTACCTTGTGATCTCGTCTTCGGTCGTCCTCCGGATGCGCCTTCATCGCCTGAGGAGTACATCCAGGATCTCCAGGCCCGGTTGGAAGACGTTCATAACTTCGCACGAGAGCGAATCAACATCGCGGCGGAGAAGATGAAGACCCGATACGACACAAGGTCTACTGGACATGAATTTAACGAAGGCGACAAGGTTTGGTTATGGAATCCCATCCGACGGAAAGGTCTGTCACCCAAATTGCAGTCGCATTGGGATGGACCCTACAAAGTCCTTAACCGACTAAATGACGTCGTAGTGAGGATCCAAAAATCACCTAATGCAAAACCTAGGGTTGTACATTATGATCGGTTAGCCCCATACTATGGCCATAATTCATGAGTATTACGTAAACAACCATGGTTGATAACACAAAAGTTGTAGATAATTTTTGCTTTTAATGTTTAGTAATATTTCTTGTTATTATTGTGTTTTCTGTATCTGTTAGTTATTAATTAATGTGTATATTTGTAAACTTGTGTTAGAAGTTTGGCACCCTTTCTGGGGATTGTACTGCCCGGGACGTGCAGTCCTTAGGAAGGGGGCAATGTTACAAATCCTGTAAATAGTAATTATTGTAGTAACGTAACCTGTAAATAATTTCCCGTAATGAATATACAACCCCTTTAACATATGGCTAAAGTATACAACCCCCTATTCGTTTTATTTTCATTGATAACATTTGATAACGGTCTACGCATTTCTCGAAGCAGAAAGAATGTTGTGGAAAATTCTTGGATGTTTATAAAAGCCGTTAGCGTTGGATAAACGGTGAGTTTCGATTCAGATTTCGAACGGAGAGCATTTTTGCTCTGTTTATAGCAAGGCATTTCGCTGTGTTGTTTTCGTATTTGGAAGTAAATACGTGTGTAAACGTTGAGTTTACGGTGTTGTGTGATAATTGCTTAATTGCTGATGAATAATTTAGCAGTTGTTGAAGATCTTTCCTGTACATAGTGTAAATAAATTTCCTGTGTTTTTATCAAGAACTGTGTCTTCATTTCAAGAAAGTGGAAGTCGCACCGAATCCGTTACAATATTTTAAATTGCTGTCAAAAGTGACAGCTAATTTGCCAAAATGTCGTTAAGCTGGGCCTTATTAAATTCAAGCATAAATATCTGATGTACTATAAATCGCATTATGTACGCAATCAGGGGTTAATTTTTGACGAAACATTTAAGAACTTTATACTATTTAAATCTCATTTTCCTGGTTAAATAGCCTCCAAATATAGCCCCCCCCCCCCCAAGTATTTAAAAATTCACCTAAGTTTGAAAAGAAGTGGAAGAGCTGAGATCCTGTGAGCTCCTATTCAAATTAAGCCCTGTAAGCAATACTAACAGAAGAACAAATTTGTACAGCGGTTACATTAATTTCACTGTTTAAATTTAAATCAAATTTCATTTGAATTCTTCAATGAAGTCACCCGTCAATGAAGTGTGGGTGTTTGTTGTGCATCCTCCATCCTAAATTTTACTGTCCCTTTAAATCATTTGCTTTCCCAGCATGATTTAGTGTTTCGTCTTAATTTGGGCATTTTGAGTTTCAAATTTCATGATTTTTTTCTTAAAGTTGACTCAGAGTTTTTAACCTGGGTTTAAAATTTTTTTTTAGTCATTTTTCTTTTCTTTCTCTGTTTCAAATTAAAAGACGAAAACTATTGTGGCAACGTATTTGCAAATTTTTGAAAGTTAGTAAATTTTTGGCATCATGATACTCAAAATTCCTTTTGCTCTATTCTTAACTCCCATCTATTATTCAGCACAATTTGGCTGTCAACGCACGGACCAAATCCATTCAAACCATACCGAATTGATCAACCAAGCCAGGCTTGATTACATGAATTCGTATCTCTTCCATTTTTTATGTTACTGCTCCAGCAAAGCGCATGTCTTCGAGTATGGGAAAGCAGGGTACGCTCAGCGGGGCAATCCCGCTCACCTAAATATCTCTAGATAGAAAACAGACTTAAAAATTCGCGTTTGGTACCACCACATAGCTAATATCATTGCAAACTTATAATCAAGATATAGTCATTGTCGGAAGTAATGTGCTTATGTTTCCTCACGTAGTTGTTTTGCAGTTTTGTTATAATATTCTTTGACATCTAACTTGCGGGTGTGTATGGGAATATGGTGTAGTCAAATGAATGATTCGAAAAAAAGTTCCAGAAGCTTTTATGCAAATTAGTTGACTTTTAACCGTTCCTTAGGCTTTTGAGTTCTACTTCGGTGAAAAAATATTATCTATATATATAAAAATGAATGTGTGTTTGTCTGTATGTCATCCATGAACTCAAAAACTACCCGGCAGATTTGGCTGAAACTTTCACCGTTTGTTATTTTTGGTACTAGGAATGTTTATAGAACAGTTCAAAAAAATCCGATCGATAGTTCCTTTTTTATTCCAATTTAAGTCACAATCCATTGGATAAATACGAATAAAATTATCGGCTGCAGAAATTAATTCGCGTGAAAGATCTCTTTGATAAGAAGTTAGCTGTTGCCATTTTTCTTGAGTTTGAACAAATAAATTCTTTCTTTATTGTTTTATGGCTTTTCATGCAACAGGGGGATTTAAAATTTTTTCTATTTGATATTTTTAGCGATTAATTGATCTTGCAAACTGCGTGAGTACAAAATTTGAGTATAGTCACGGCTTCACTTGATACCTGGACCGATTATTATGAAAATTGCTATATATATGTATTTTTCCACGGAGAAGGTGCATAATATGCTCATTGAAGCCACTCGCCACCAGGTGGCACTGCAGAGTATCAACTTCTGCCCCGTTCAACCGATTGTCATGAAAATCAGTATAATGATGTATTTTTTTGTTGCGTAGCAACGCGCGTCGGGTACAGCTAGTTTTGTATAAATTTGACTAGTTATTCATTCTTTCCTTTTAAGCCCTTAAGTTCTTCAACTCCAAAGAACATCACAGATCATAAACTGAAAATACCCGCCATCTGAGTAAGATAATGACCATTTCAGTTAAAAATAATCTTATGAATACCTCAAAAGTAGTTTCAAGGTTTATGGGTACTGAAAAATAAAGAGTCGTTAAAATATAATAACAAACTTTTACTGACTGCATGAGCCAAGAGATTAATTTTGAACATCTATTTTTACCAGAGCAATGTCATATTTTTCTTCTGAATTTTCTCAAGACGTGACATAATGATCTCTCCACTGCGCATAAATTTGCAACCTCAAGCAAATTTTGTAGTCATTCATCAATCATAAGAATCATAAAATTATTTTAAAATTTGAATACGCAAATGATAAGCATTTTCATGCATGTAATAAAAAGTAAGTTTAATTTCGCAGTAGTTTGCTTATACGTAACACTCCCTTCAGTTTTCTTAAAGGAGCTTTATTTCTCTCAAGTTTGGATAATTAATGATCTCAACCTTCATGTGACATTTAAAACTGGTTTAGTTCATTTAAGATATTCCGATGTATTCTTATCAAATCATAAGAAAAGCATTTTATGGAAATGGCAATTGCTGAAAATAAATGAATCATAAAATGAAATTGAAGTAAAATAATTGCAGCTTGCAGCACACACCTGCTTGAATCCAATAAAATACAAAAGCGAATATTCTCCAAACGTGAACTGTGAAGTTTTCAACCAAATATGAATTGTTAACATCGACTTTTTATATTTTTTAATGCCAACAACAGATTAGCTGATGTTTTCTTCTGTGTCGATGTTTTGCGTGCTCTGTTTTACCGATAATAATGATTTATATTTAAACAAAATAAATTACAAAAATATATCTGTATCAATTACAATTCATTATAGATTTTTAGATTCCGGCAGTGAATATGGCAATTTTAAATTCGTCATTGAAAGTGAATGACGTACTTTATGTACTTAAACAAACAAGAACAAACAGTAAACACAAAATAATTTCGCTCTCCACATCAAAAAAAAAAAAAAAAAAACATTTATTTTCCGAAAATAACCTCTTTTTAAGATCAAAAGTGTCTGTCATACCATCCCTCTGTACACATTCGGTAAATCTTCTGCTAACATCGCCCATTAGCTGATGAACTGCAACGGTAACGGAAGGGCAGTTTTACAAAAAAAAAAAAAATCGATGCATTTATGTCTATGAGCATATCAAAATACATATTTTTTCAAAAACTGATGCATAGACTTTTATACACATTCTTTTGAATGTAATAGTTCAGTATTCCCTTCTATATTTGGAAGCATAATAGAAATGGGGTCGATTCTGAAATTTTAAAAGTATTTTTTTTTTTTTTGAAAGAGCGTGCATAAAACAATAGGAATTGACCATTTTTTAAATAATTTCACAAAGTTTAATATTTTTTAACAATTATTATAATCGGTGCGCAGATACATTTTCATTTTTTACGCTTCTGCACATGTCATCACAAATGATGAAATGCCATTCATTAATGCCATTAGCGCGCAACGCAATATTTGATTCGATTCTTTACTTTCATGTACTGGAAACGATATGGTTGCTAACAAGCGTAAAGCGCAATATTTAATTCGCTTCTTGATTATCATAACGTGGAAACGCGCACTCTCAAAAATGGACTTTCAAATTTGACGAAATTTTCTTCGTTTTTGACGAAACCACTTCCAGGGATATGCTCCGAGCGAACATTTCGTCAAATTGAAGAAACTGCTTTTGTTAGTGGTTTGAGGATGCGAATTTCGTCAAATGTAACAAAATATTTCTTCATTCTAGTTTCGTCAAATTAACAATCATTTTCGTAGTTTTGAGAGCATTAATTTCGTCAAATTAATTTCGTCATATATAAGGACGTTAACTTCGTAAATTTTTAAGAAAATTTATTTCTTTTTTTTTTAAACCTTGGAGCACATTGGTTTTTTTTTTATTTTTCAGAATACAGTCGAACCTTGTTAATTCGAACACGCTTAAAACAAATAACTGCTGAAATGAACTTTTTTGCAATCCTTGTCTTATTGTTTATTGTTTTTCGGATAAAGCGAGTCACGTTTTTAATCGATTTTAATGGTCCCTTTAAGTTCGTTATAACGAGGTTCGACTGAATTTTATAAGATTCGTGTGCGTGTGATCAAATCGTAACTTCAGAAGCTTACCACCGTAGTTTCCCATTTTAATGCGTATAGTCACTTTCACAGGCCTGTCATTTATGGGGTCAGGGGTTCAATTGACGCCCCCCATCCCGTCTTGATTTTTGAACATTCATGTTTTTGCACATGACTGGCCGTCGTTTTAATTGGTTTTCTGTAAAATTTTTATTGAGTACAGACTTTTCGCCATAGTTGGGAAAAAATTGTAATAACGGGCCTGCAGCCCCCCCCCCATCAAAAAAAAAAAAGACAAGTAATTGCTGAAAAAAGAGGCACATAAAATATGTCAAGCAAATTTTTATTTATGTAAAAATGCAAACAAACAACTTCTTAAAAAAGGTAAAACAAATCATTGCAGATTAAACTCCCCGTGAAATCTAATTAAACCCCCATAATTTTTCTTCAAAAAATCTAATTTTTGACGGATATTTTCCAAACTTGGCACAGAGGTTCGTTATTGGATGCTCGGGTATTTACACAAGGTTGTTTATGTCTCTCTATGTGGGGAGGGGGTGGGGACAGACAATCCCGCATTGAGGGTTCTCCGTAATAAAAAAAAAGTTTTTGTCCGATCTTTTTTAAATTTGCCATAGTTTTTAGATGCTCAAGAATCACGAAGGGTAGTTTTCATCACTTTATAAGGGGGCGGGGGGAGGGGATCCTTGAAAAAATCTAGTTTTTGTCGGATTTTTCCAAAATTTGGCACAGAGATCCTTTGATGCCTGGGGATTCACGCAGGGTAGTTTTCGTCCCTCTTTGGCGAGGGGGGGGGGCAACCCCTATGGTAGTTTTCCTACAAAAAATCCAGTCTTTGTTGGATCTTTCCGAATTTGGCACAGAGTTTCGTTATTTCATGCTCAGGAATTCTCATAGGGCGGTTTTCGTTCCACTAAGGGGGGGGGGCAACCCCCATACGAGGGGGTTCTTATGAAAAAACAGTTTTTATCATATTTTCCAAATTTGGAACAGAGGTCCTCTGATGCTCGGAAATTCACACATGGTAGTTTTCAACCCTCCATGATGGGGGGGGGGGGGAGCAACCCCGCATTGGGGGTTCTAAGCAAAGCGGGAAGAATATTTTAAACTGTTTGGATTACATCGCGATGTAAAGATGGCGATGCATCACGATGTAGAAATTCCTACATCGCCCTGTCCTACTAGGAATATAAAAGTGCTACTTCCTCAGCAGACATTGGGTTCTGGAAAAATAAATCATGTGCCACTTTTATGCACAGTTACATCGATATATGCTCGGGAGAAATTTGCTGGGGATTTTCTTCTTCATTGCATTGCATGAAAAATTCCAGAAAAAAAAAAAGATTTTTATCCAACTTATACCACAAATTTCAAAGAAAAAGTACAATAAAATGGACAACTTTAAGTTAGTATATCTTTGTTCTAAAATTAGATACAGAAAGTAAAATTAGATTATCTTAAGAAAAAGCTTACCTTTTTCTTTTTCCAATCAATTATTTGTTTTATTAATTTTGCTTGTATGTAGAATGTTTATTTGGCCAAATTTGTTTAATACAGGAACTTTATTATTGCATACATTTCATACTTCATACTTTGAAAACAATTCTCTGCCAAAATGGCAAAAAGTGTTTGAAAATATGAATCTTAAAAAAATGCAGATGTGAAATAAATCTTTTGGTAAAATTAATTTAGTGTAATGTTTGTTAAATAATTATAAAATATACCTTTGCTTTTTACCCCTAAGTTTTCATTATTATTTCCAAACATGTGTAACATGAAATCAATGTATAATATACGAACACTCTGAACATTGTTATAATTATGGAAAAAATCTTCGTCTGTCTTGGTTCTGATTATCTCCATGATGTTGGATCCATCCTAAAAGAGTTTTAAAAAGAAAATATATGTATAATAAGTAAATGTGTAAGTCCATGGGTGTATGCCCTCATGCACATTGATCTTTTTTCTATTTCGAGGCAAGTTTTACGATTAAACGCAGCAGCTTATTTCTGAAATAAAGCATTTTTCCACAATTTCTTTCAAAATTGTTCCCCGTTAGTTAAAAAGCTACGATTCGCTTGTGACTTTAAGGAGCATCTGATTTCATTTTCATATTTTTCAAAATATGATTATTTCGACGGTGACAGCTATTTTTCCAAGCAGATTGCAAGAGTGAGTTATTTTTACAGCGGATGGGCAAAATTTTTGTTTAGGCAGACAGACAATGATTTCTCTCAGTTGGTATCTGAAATTAACTTCTGAATAGAGTTCTGGAATTAGAGTTTCTTCAATTTATCGACAATCAGCATTACTTAGCCATTAAACTAGTTAATTCCTTTGCATATCAAGTCGTGAATTTTCATTTTTTTTCGAGCTATAAAAAAAATCAAGGGTGCTACAATTGTTGATCTGTGATTTTTTTTTAAATTTATTTTTTATTTCAGCCGACACCCAAAATACACCGTTTTCTCCCGACTTTGGTTTTTAGATTTGCAATTTTCTTGACGAATGTTTTCTGAAGTACGCCCTCCACCACAAATTAGTTCTATTAAGATATTAACAAATTAAGTAGTACTGAAACTGATGATTATGATTTATTTTTATTTTCTTCAAAAATTTTATTGTGTTATGTTATCAATAAGTAACATTTACTTACCGAGCCTTACCTCCTTAAACCACTACCAAATTAGAGTCAAAAACCAAGGGCTCCAACACTCGATTAATTGATAGTATAGTACCTTGAAATCTTTAAAAAAAATATTCAAATAAAATCATAAAAGCGTCAGAACTAATCACTGGTACAAAAATATTCAAACGTCGCTCTACTAGTTTGAGACGGAGGGAGTATTACCAAGGAAGTATTACCTTTTCCCCAAGCATATTTGATTTCTAATGTAATTTTCACGCAGTAAATGAAAAACACGCCAAGGGAGAAGAGTTGCCAAAGACAGGGGAAACCCAATAACATAGTGCTTTTCTTTGTTTGTGTCTTGAAAACTAATTGACAGATATCGATGGATTTTTTTTTTTTTTTTTTTTGATTATCCTTTCAATTTTTCAATTAAAGTATAGCTGTTCGGTTAAAATTTTAGATATTTTACTTTGCATCCAGCAAAAATCACAACTGTAATTTACATTTGGATTGATTGGTAGTTCATCTATGAAATGCTTCTCAGTCTGGTTTCATGTAGACCCGGATTTCTCATGTTTTGTTGACAATACCTTGAAACGTGAAATATGGCAATAAAATTAATGCTGCATTAATTTTAGCCGTAGAAACTATGTATAATAGAAAAACTCATAATTATCACAAATCATGTAACACAAATTGACATAGAAAAACTTATAAATTTAGTGTATTAAGTGTGGAAATAAACAACAAAAAATGCTTATCATTATTATTTTCAAAACATGCTACTATACATGTATTTTTTTTAAATCGAGGTTAAACATTAAAACTCTATTTTCATTAATTTATTTAATTTGCGGAAAAATTGAAAAAAATATTGAAAATATTCTGCTGAAATATCAAGCACAAAGATAGAGTTCTTTACGGAAATTAATATCTTCTCTAACTTAAAATGATTTGTATTAAATTGATATTTACCTTACTTAATGTTTTATGCAAGTAAAAAAAAAGGCGCCACAAATAATGAACATAAGCACTTATTGCTAGAAACATCTGCCGTAGGGAAAGAGATTATATAAATAAGCGATTTGCATTTATTTTTTATTGCATCAAGCGCTTTTTTTCCTCGAGTTTCATCGGTTTTATTCAAAGATTGCTAAACAATTATTTCAAAATATTTTTTACGTGCACTTTTGTGTGATAAAGTTCTTGATACTTTTTGATTATTAATTTCTTCAAAATCATATTTTATTTTGCTATTAAAATATTTCATGCAGTTTTATGATATTGTTTACCCATTCCAAAATATTAGTTTTTACTAATGGGTAGAGCAATATTTCATTGAAAATGATAAGTGTACGAACATTTTTGGGAGCAACTGTATAAATTATAACATTGAATAAAACATTACATGTAGAGTGGAAGAAGAAAAAATATCAATACTTATTGGGGAATGGGTACATATTTGTTTAAGAAAATAAAAATGCACAGTGAAAAAAATTTGAACTATTAAACTAAAAAATACACTTTGTTTTACAGAATTATTTTTGTAAAATTCATGGAGAAGAATGAAAACACATAACCATGCAATCTATTCAACGTTGAAATTAAAAGCTTCAAAGTTCTATGCCTTTTATAAAAGCGCTGTATTTATCATCTGCGTTAGTTTAGCTACGGTGGAAATTTCTTTGTAAGTTTAAATTTGTACAAATTCTGTGGTCATGTTTGACATTTTTTTAACGAAATAAAGGAAGTACGTTTTTGGAAACTAATGTCGATAAACCAACATTTCTTTTTGCAAATAAAAAAACAACGCTAGTTAAGCCTAACGTGGAAGTGACTCAAAGCTAGTTCAAAAAACACACAGAGTTCTATAAACCTAATCGAACGGTTCGTTTTCAATTTTAATGTGTTTTAAACACAACTATAAACACAACGCTAAACAAAAATGTAACAATAAATAAAAGAAAAAGCACATTGCACATACAAATTTTAATAAATACTAATCTTTTTTATGAATCCTTTAGGATAATTTAACGAGCAAGTACAAGACTGAAACGAAAACTCCCAGAATGCACTGCAATATGACGAAATCGGGACGAAATAACTTCGTCAAAAAGTTGAGATTTCTGGTTTTGTCAAATATCACGTGATTTGGTGACGAAAGGATCGTCGAAAATAACGAAATAGTGCTCGAGGATTGCCAAATCGTTAAAATTGAGCGTTTCATTTTTGACAGTGCGGTAGACAGCAAGCGTAAGCATTCAACGCGCCAGTAGAATATGCAGCAAAGTTCATCACTTGTGATGTCATAAAAACCACGTCCTGTTTGAAAAATAGGACATTTTAAAAAATTAATTGAAAATTAAATGTTTTGAAAAAGTAAAAGTTTTTCCTTGCTCCATATTATTACTTTTTTTTGCTTATTCTATCAACTTCATAAACTAAAAGTAGTACTTTTGGCTGATGGAAACAACCCCATTGGTGAACCCTAATAATTCTAATGCAGCTGGTTTTTAGCTCTCCATGTTTCTTATTTCACATCTTTTCACATTAATCTTCATTCCTTCACAATAAGTGAAATTCACAACAAATAAATTAGTCTCATCTATAATACTTTGAGACTCATTTTCATTAGTAGAACTAACATATGTAATAGTTTGGCAAAACGTCTTTTGTGCATCAATAGAATCCATTTTTGTTTAACAATGACAACATTTTTGTCCCATTATGGTGTGACACATTTCTTGTCGTCAGAATAGTCCTCATTTCAAAACGATTTGTATATTTATACTTTTTTCTAAATACAATTCGACATTTTATTTCCCCAATAATCGCTACTGACATTTTTTATGCCTTAGTACCCTAACTTGGAACAGTGTCCCAAGTTTGGAGCGTATTTGCGATTTCTCAAATTTGAAAACAAATTAACTAAACTAAATTAGTTAAGTGGAAATTAATTTGCTCAAATAAGGCACAAATACGTAGCCGAGATGAAGTGTGAAACAAATTCAAACTAATGCTGCTCAGTTAGAGTAGGTAACCAAAGTTATTGACATTCTTAAAAATCGCATATTTTTTCAAAATTTTCAAATAATAAAACAAACCTACAAAGCTGAGACATCAAAGTTTACTCATATACCCTGAAAAGATAGCCGTTCATTTATTCATTTTTTTCTTATTGGTGAAGTACTGACAAGTGTACCAGCTCTCAAAACTAAATTCGGCAAAGTGTCCCAAGTTAGGGTAGTGTCCCAAGTATGGGCACTTGACTGAATGAACATTTTCACCGTAGTTAAATGTTATTTTGTCTTGCATTCCACACAAATTTCTCTTGCAGTTGGAATGCCACAAACAGGAAAACGTCAGAAGTGACCCCAATATCTTGCTTATGTGTCACAAGCTGTCATTTTCTTTTTCCTTCTGTCAGAGAAACGGATTTGAAGAATTTAGTTGATGCGTTTGATGTTCGGTATAGTTTTTGAATAGATAATGGTATACGAACTGTGAGCGTTAACCCCCTAGCTTTGTCCAGGGACGCAGTGATCGGGGGTTGGGGTGAATCTCCAAGTCTTTAGTTTTAAGCTGATCCGTCAATTAAGAGGGTTAGGGGGGATCAATTGACCTCCTGGCTTTGAAAAACTTTTTTTTTTTTTTTCATAAACAATGGAGTGGTTTTTTTTTTTTTTTTGATAAAACTTGCGCAGCCTTTGCCTCCCCCCCCCCCCGAGTGGAAAAATTCGAAATGACGGGTCTGGTTTATTGCCAACTCTTATTTGTTTATATATACAGTGGCGGATACAAGGGGGGGGGGGGGTCATGGGGTCATGAACCCCCCTTCCCCAAACTGCAACAGTATTTGAATGTTTGCTCCAAAAAAAAAAAAAAAAACTTGATTGGAACCGTAAGAAGTGGATACAAGGAGGGGGAGGATCATGGGGGTCGTGACCCCACCATCCCAATCTGAGCTAATACAAATACAAATACAAATACAAAAGTGACGATCAGCAACAGGCTCTGGGCCCAGCTAGACTGGTCCTAGTCAATTTACAATCCCCAGTGAAGATCAATGGCCCTCTTAAAACTATCTACTCCCTTGCTCATTACCACCTCTTCCGGTAAACTGTTCCAAGGTTCCACTACCCTGCTAAAATAATAATTTTTCCTAACATACTTTGTAATCTGCTATGTATGGTTCATTGTATTTGAGTAGTGAAAATGACAGCTTGAAAAAAAGAAGAAGAAAGAAAGAAAAGCCGAACCGAAACCTAAGAAACAGTAAATAATTTTCGATTTTTTTTTTGGGGGGGGGGAGGTATTAACTGTACCTTTTCTATTTGTAAATGTAGTATTTAAAATATGTATACAGTAGAATAGCTTTTCTTCAGACAGTTAATCGGCGGCTCTGTCTTCAGGAACCAGTATAATGAAAAGTAACAAAGAATTGTCTGACACCCGATCGCTTTTTATGCAACAAATTTAATCGACGATAGTTATTGTAAAGAACTGCAAGGCATCGCTTCAATCGGTAAAACATTTCAGTGTGTAAATGTTTTAAACAAAAAGTCTCCGTAGGTTATAATTTCTTTCTGTAATTTTTAGATAGTTTCGTTATTAATCGTGCTGAGTTTATTTTTAAATGTGCTGTAAATAGTTAATTAGTTTAAATCAGTGTTTTGGATTTAGTATCGGGCAAGAAATGTAAAATTTGTGTATCGTGTTAGCACAAAACCTCATTACACAAAGGTTCTCGAAAACTAGTCCACCGTATTCGAGGGAAACTGTGTTGAAAAAAGCCGCGTTTGTTAGAAAAGAACTACTTATAACAGAGGTTCCCAATTTTTTCCGATTCGCGGCACCCTTTGACAAATTAATTTTTTTCACGACACCCTAATCTGTTTTTTATACACGCATATTGAAAATATGGACAGCTCGCAGCACCCTTGCCCCTCCTTGCGGCACCCCAGGGTGCCGCGGCATCCATTTCGGAAACTCCTGATCCATAACAAAAACAATGAAACTTTCAGGTGACAAATCAGTGTAGTCTCTTTATTTGGAAGTTAAAAAAACTGAT
Organism: Uloborus diversus; assembly: GCF_026930045.1. Lineage (NCBI taxonomy): Eukaryota > Metazoa > Arthropoda > Arachnida > Araneae > Uloboridae > Uloborus > Uloborus diversus. Next base: position 121,622,533 of record NC_072739.1, read on the forward strand.
GAACAAAAAACCGATAGAAACATATCTGGAGTTCCTGTATCAGACTCTGAGACTGCGACGTCCTCGTCTACCTCCGATTTTTCAACAATTGGAATTGATCAGTCGGTGAGTAATTTATGAAGTCCAAATTATATTTGTAGAACATTTAATTTTTAATTAGATTTTCACCGCATTTTCACTATTATTTTAAGCGATGTTTTAATAGTATTTTTCTGCATACAAGATGGAAGTATCGAGTATCATGCAAATATTTAATCAACCAAGGGTTTTGTGATTTAAAATTTCCGAAAACTTTGGGTTGTCGTTTCCAAAAATTTCGGATTTACATTCTAAAACTGAAAAATTATTTTAAAAGAAGACTTTTAAAATTATTTTTATCAATCATTTTGATGATTTTTGTATACATATTTGAAGAGCTTTTATGATTTCAATGATTTTTGTATGTACATTTCAAGAGTTTTTTAAAGCCCCCTCCCTCGGAAAAGCTCTTCAAATATACATACAAAAATCATTGAAATCGTAAAAGCTCTTCAAACAGTACAATAATCGTAAAAGCTCTGCATGGGACGGGGTGGGGGAAGGGGGTGGGGGCTCAGTTTCAGAAAATTTCATACCGTCTTCAGTAAGTTTTGCTTGATTCCACTATCACAACTGTAATCAATATCTAAATTTATCATGTTCATAAAACATTTAATTTTTATTAGATTTTCGTGGTGTTATGTAATGTGTTGGCTGGTGCAAATACTGGCCCAGAGCAAGTTATAATACAATTTAACAAGAAAATTGTTGTACGTAAGACTACATTCTTGAGCATGATCCACCCCCCTAAAATTAAAAACTGTATTCGCCCTTGTATATATATGTATATATACATGAAAATAGGCATAAGGACTGTTGTGGTGACTACCCCCCCCCCCCCCTCCTAAGGAAATTCTAGCTTGCAATGAACAATCCAAGGTGGGAAATTTTGGCCAGTGATGACAATGAGATTGTTTCGCAAAACCTCAGATTGAGGTCATAAAATTTCCAAGATCTAGGCAAGAAAATTCAAAATCATATTACTAATAATTCTTAAATGTATTCGTCTCTTTGTGATTGTTACTATTTTTATCAATCAATTTTTAATCATTCAATCATTTGGCGAAATGTGGAGCTCCATTCGGCAAAATTTGGAGTTTCATTCGGCAAATTGAAAATTTCGGCCTTTCGAAAAACTCCTACTCCCAGGGGTGCCCCAGCCAGCAATACGTACAAATCACTATTTTTTAAACTCAAGAAAACGTTTTAGAAAACTTATAATTCATACCGTAGTACAGAACGATTCTTTATGTTCGAATAATGAAAACTAAGAGCCTAATGTTTAAAATTCCAGGAATAAAGCGCAAATACAAAATCTGGCCGATTTTGAGAAAGGTTATCCCAAGTAAGGTCCCTTTAAAATTCTGCACCAATAACACCGACTTCGTCTCTGGTTTCATCCCACAACTAATAGCTGAATTCCTCAGGAGAGAGGAAGAAAATTAGACCATCGACTCTTGTTAAATTTTTTTCTTCCCGTACTTAGATTCCATTCCAACGAGGAAATCAGACGATTTTTAGACTCGGTATCGTTTTCGCTAGGTCGTGTTGCGTGACAGAACTCGAATATTAGATTTCTTCTCATGGCGAAAGAAATAGCTTCTTCTCATGACACCTTTATGTTGAAGAGATATTTCGGTTCAGGTTGAGTGTCCTTTCTCTGGAGATGTTGAAGAGAAAAATACTCGGAATGTTTTTAGTTTTCGGATGTAGTTGATTCCTTCAGAGGGGATAATTTTTATTCACGCAGTGGTGAATACAAGGGGGGGCGGGGTCCCGCGGTAACATTTGAATGTTTGCTTGAAAAAGTAAAAGAAAAAAAAATGTCGAAACTATGAGAAAAAGTAAATGTCTTTTGAATTCATTTTTTAGAGCATTAAAGAAGTGATGGATACAAAGGGGGGGGGGGGAGGAGTCATGGGAGTTGTGACCTCCTCCAATCTGTGACAATACTTTTTAAACTGTTGCAAGGTTCATTGCATTTGAGTAGTGAAAATGATTGCTTGAAAAAGAAAGAAAAAAATAAAATCTGATCGAAACCACAAAAAAGAGTAATAAATAACTTTTGAATTATCTTTTTTGGAAGTCACTTTTCTATTTATTAGTAGGCAGTAAAATAGCTTTGCCTGTGTCCTCAGGCGTCTTTATATTGAAAACAAGAAGTGTCTGCCGCCGGATCGCTTTTTATAGAACAAATTTAATCGCCGATAGTTATTGTAATGTGTAAATATTTTTAGTGTAAAGTTTCTGTAGGTTATTATTCTTTTCTGTTGTGATTTGGACTTAGTGTCGGGCAAGAAATGTAAAATTTTAGTATCGTGTTTGCCCAAAACCTCGTCATACGAGGGTTCCCGTAAATTAGTCCATCGTTTTAGACGGAAACTGTGCTGAAAAAGGCCGCGTTTGTTTGAAAAAGGACTACCTGTAACAAAAACAATGAAGCGTTTGGATGACAAAACATTGTTGTCTTTTTTGAAAAGTTGAAAAGAATTTTATGAACCCAAAACCGATGGAAACATATTCCGAGTTCTTGTATCATAACTCTGAGACTGCGACCGTGTGACGTCTTCATTCGCCTCTGATTTTTTTTTACAATTGAAAAGAATCGGTGAGTATTCATCAATGGTCCGAATTATATTCATAAAATATGCAATTTTAAAGATGATTTTCGCCGCATTTATTACTATTATATTAAGTTCTATTGGTACCCGCACGGATTTGCCCGTAGTTGAAAATTAAAAGGTCATTCGGTTCGCCTGTATATTTACAAATAATGAATGACGAATTTCTCGCCAATTGGCTATGTTCATTCGCTCTCCCATTCCACGTCATGATAATTTCGTAATTTACTCGTCCATCTTATGATAATTTTGCTCCGGAAAACGTTCTTAAAATTTAAATACAGAAAGAGTAAAATCGAATTTTCGAAAAATCGCTTCGAGGTGCACACCCTCTTGCTACAAACTAACTTTGTGCCAAATTTCATGAAAATCGGCCGAACGGTCTAGGCGCTATGCGCGTCACAGACATCACGCAGACATCCAGAAAGATTATTAGTAAAGAAAAGAAAGCTTTTTTGTATTTTTCTGCATACAAGATGGATGTGTCAAGTATCATGTAAATTTATAATCAGCGATAGATGTGTGTCCTGTGTCGAGTATTATGCTAATATTTAATCAATATCTAAATTTATCATGTTCATAAAAAATTATTATTTTTTTTAAATAGATTTTCGTAGCATTTATTTATTGTATTGTGTTGGCTGGTGTGAATACTGGTCTAAACAGATTAGAATAAAACTTAACTGTGTCACTTTAATGTTTTGAATTATTATTAATTAATTATTCAATTTATAATAGTTAAAATTAATAAAGTTTGCAATTAACTAGTGGCCAATTTTGTGCTTTTGTTGCCACCTAAAGAAACCAAAGGTGAAGAAAATTGTTGTACGTAAGACTACATTCTTGAGCATGACCCCCCCCCCCCCCTAAAATGAAATCCTGTATCCGCCCCTGTGTTCACAGAAATTTAACGTCGGATATCTGGAGGGTGTGTTGACAATTACAAAAAATAAATAAAATAAATAAATAAATAAAATAAGAAATATAAATGAAAAATAAAAAAAAGATAAACAAAGAAATGAAATAAATAATAATCATTTGAATTTCGACGCCATGAATTCAAATTATGTTTTTCGCAATAACGAATTGCGACAGGACTAGAGATGAAAACAGGTGGTCCGAAAAAAACCGGAAACTTTCGGAAGAAAACCCGTTTTTTTTTCTGAAGATGTTTATTTCGAATTCGGAAAAATTGAAAAATTGAATTTTTTCAACTTCTCAGGAAGTTTCAACTGAAATTTTCAGCAAAAAGTTATAAAATTAGTAGATCTCATACTTAAAATCCTTCATACTGCTATTTCCTTCTCCCCTCACCCCCTTCTTTTATGATAAAATACTGTCTAACTGTGATAATGTAAGCTTTTGTATGATAATAAAATTTGCATATATATAGATCAAAAAACATTTAATACTTTTTGGCCAGTTTTCCACAAAATTATCACTTCGGGCGCTTGTTTTTTGACCTACTAGGGGGCTCTGCACCTTGCTCGCTAACGCTCACCTACCCCGAAAGATTGCTCGCAATCTTATCTGATTCGCAAAGATTTAAATCGTGAATTAAAAAGAAACAAATTGCAAACGCATTATGAGCTCCCTTTGGAACAAAGAGCACCCCTTCCCCGGGTTTCAAAATAACTTGTATCAACTTGCACAGCCGTTAGGGCTAAGAGGCTCCTGAGCATTGGAAAACTGCAGTTTTGTACGTTTGAAAAGTCGATTTCATTTTCGTGGTCTCTGGTAATATATCTTGCTCTTTAGCTCGATGCTTGAATTGAGTTGAGCCTAAGATTTTCGGTTAAAATCGAAACAATTAAAGTTTGTGAATAACAAAGGAGAAACATGCGAATCGAAAAGACGTAGCTACGGCAACGCCAAAAAAAAAAAAAAAAAAAAAAAAAAAAACATCAATAATTTCAATGAATTATTCGAACTTGATTTTTAACGGCTTGTAACTTTTTTTTCCTTTGGAGATACAATCATAGTTTTTCGACCATAGGTCGAGTTAGATCTGGAGTAAAAAAAGCCGCTCTTTCTAGTGGTGTCAAAAAAAAAAAAAAACTGTGGGACAATTAATTCGCTTTTTACTGATAGATTTAATAACGAAAGTAGTGCTGAAATTTTAAGTGAGCCTAAAACAGTTCGAGCTAAAAACGCAAATAACTCTCGCCGTATTTAAGTTAGAGCACTGAAAAAAATTGCGTAGAACGTGGAAAATTCTACCCGTTCCAACGATATATAATACTAAGTAGAGGACCCGTCAGACGTTGTTCTGTTCAAACTTTGTGAATTGAAAAGTTAAAAAACTTCAATAATCTAATTTGTGCGTTCTGACGTTGTTATTTCTTACTTTTTACTAAACTACAAAGTGTTTCAATCGTTTTGTTTAAAAAAATAAGTAAAAAGAAAATGTTTTAAGCTGCTCGATGTCAGAATACGTATATTTATTACAACTTGATTTATCTAATGCCCACTGAGCAGTTGTTTTATTAACTATTTTTTCTCCCGTACTTGATGGTTTGTTCCTTCAACCATATTCAAAGGATAAAAAGCGTCCTGAGATATTAAGTGCAAAAACCTAACTACCCATCTAGAACAAACGGGAAATCCCGCTGCAACATCCCCCATATGAAAAAGAATAAAACAATAGAAAGGATATCGTTTAAAAAAATGATAAAGGTAAAAAATTAATTTGAATTTTGACCTCTTGAATTCAAATTATGTTTTCCGCAATCACGAGTGTGCGTACGTAGAAGTGTGTTTTTGTGTGTGGGGGTATGTATATTGTGTGTAGGGGTATGTGTGTGTAGGCATGTGTGTTTGTGTCTGTGTGCAGGTATGAATATGTGGATAGTTGTGTGTATGTGTGTGTATGTGTAGGTGTCTGTATGTATGCATGAATGTGTGAGTAGTTGTGTGTATGTTTGTGTGTATGTGTATGTCTGTGTGCATGCGTGTGTGTATGTGTTTGTGTGTGTGTATGTGTGCGCGTGTGTGTGTAGTTGTGTATGTATGCGCGTGTGTGTAGGTCATGGATGCAACCTGGAGACGGCTTCCGCTATAGGAGCAACATCGTGAGGACCCGGTCGACGGTGACAGGGTGCGGAGGGTGGCGATGGGAAAATAAAAAGATAGGACATCAAAACAGTCAAATGAGAACAATAAGCAATCGTGATTGCTCAAAACATTTCTGTGAAAAGCAAAAATCACTCATTACCCTCCTCCTCCCAATGTAAAATAAACTCATTCTTCAACAAAAAACGACTAACACTCTTTAAAAACGAAAAACAGTTCTTTGAAGTTTAAAATATTTCGCGAAATAAACAAAAAATACAATAAATTACATTAACAGTAGTTTTAAAATGTAAACAAATGATCACGCAACTTTATTGTTTATAGCCAGAGTCGCCAAGCCACCACGTTACTGTAATCCAGCCGATCAGTGAGCGAAGCTAACTCCGACCGGTTAGCGGTCCGATCTTTTGAACGAAAACTTTTAAAACTTCATTTCTTGCCTATTAAGTTCTTTCCAGTAAAGATAAAGATCTTCCACTGCACTGATCTTTTGTGTACAGAACTACACTGTTGTAATTTATCTGGACGAAAATAAAATTTGTTTCGTCTTTAAATTCCATCATCTTTTATTTTAATAATGGACTGATTAGTTTGAAAATCCTCTAAGTATTCTTGACATTGGTGCCAAAACTCAGATGGATTAGAGCCAAAAAACAAATGTTGTTGGGTACGGTACTTTCTGATCATTTGGTTAGGAAAACCTAAAGCACCGATCCGGTCCAGTACTTTACTTTAAAATATATCACAGGACCTAAAATCGTTGCTTTCAAGAAATGAAGGCTTCACTCTCTCTACGTTTTATCTATTCTCAATTGACATATCACAGTAGGAAATTTCATTCCAAAAAGCAGAGCTGGCTTTCTTATTGTCCTATGGCAACGGAATAAATATTTATTTCAATTCTCGCTCAACAATAGGTTAAAATAAATCTTAATCATTTGGGAGATATAACCATCCAATGTTTAAATTTATTAATTAATTAACAAAAACGTTTCCGATCCTTTCCATCGCGCTTCGAAACCATGCTTGCCACAATTTAATTACACACAAAAAATTTGATCAAAATCGGTCCAGCCGTTTAAAAGTCTTATGGTGACAAACGTCCGCACAGAAGATTTGTATATATTAAGATATGTGCAAGTAATTCTTCACCCTTTTAATTGGAAATAATAAGCAATTTACGCAGTTTTTGACATTAAAAAATAAATTACAAAAAAAAAAACTGATACGAATTAAAATAAAAAAAAAATCCCAGGTGCACACCCCCGGGGCTCGAAATACTTTTGTACAAAATTTCAAGGCTGTAGGTGCTATAGGGCCTCCTGGACGCAGGTTCGCCACAGACTTCCTTCCAGAATTTCTTGGAAACCTTACTTTTATTTACTACTAGTGGTACCCCCACGGCTTTGCCCGTAGTAGAAAAATTAAAAGGTCTTTTGGTTCGCCTGTATGTGTATATTTACAAATAATGTATGATGAATTTCTCGCCAATTGGCTTGCCCATGTTACGGTTCCACGTTATGATAATTTGGTAATTTACTCGTCCATCTTATGATAATTTTGCTCGGGAAAATGTTTTTAAAATTGGAATAGAAAAAGAACAGAATCAAATTTTCGAAAATTCGCTCCGAGGTGCACACCCCCATGCTACAAACTAATTTTGTACCAAATTTCATAAAAATCGGCCGAACAGTCTAGGCGCTATGCGCGTCATAGAGATCCAGATGTCCAGACAGAGATCCGGATATCCAGACAGACAGAGAGACTTTCCGCTTTATTATTAGTAAAGAAGATAAAGAGAAAGAGAAAAGGTAAAATATAAGAGAGTGTGCGACTGGAAAAATCGACTTTTTTTTGGGGGGGGGGGGACACACCCTAATATCTATTTTATTATTAACTTTTACATTCCGTTGAACAAAACCCAACTAACTTTTACATAACACAGAACAAAGCTTAAAGTTAAATAAAAAGTTTTGAAAAAATACAGAATTTAATTATTATAAATTCACATAGCAGTAAATTAAACACTTCTTTAAAAAAAATTCCGCATACTTTGCCGTGCTAAGAACAGAAGTGGAATCGGCAGTTGACCTGACATCAAGCTTAGATAGTGCGATTTAATGTTTGGCTCTTCCATATATTGGATTCATTTTTTTTTCCAGAATTTTTCTGAAAAATACTTTCCGATAAAATGACCCGAAAACATTTCATTTATTAAGCAAAATACGAAACAGAGAACAACTTGGTTACAATAATTCAATTTTGTTCAAAAGTGCAGGTATTAATTTTACTACTATGCTTACACGGTCGTATAGTTAACTGAAACTCCAGCGTGAGTTTTGGTTCAGCTTTAGAAACCATTACGGAGTTTTTTTCGGTTTCTGTTGGAAAAATAAAGAAAAACCAATTTAGTTTTGATTTGGACTTAAACTGGATTGGAAAAAATCAAAACTCAAAAGCTTTCATTTTCAGACAGTAAAGTTACATTGCAAGGGAGGGAAATATACTTGTTTTTCTTTCAAACAATCAGGGCTGCGGAATCGGAAGGTAAATTGCCGATTCCGACTCCTGGATTGTGAAACGCCCGACTTTGACTTCGACTCCGACTCCGGGTTTTTTTTTATTGTGTTTTTTTAACCCCCCCTCCCCCGTAAAAACCTCTAAGCAGAGATTGAAATAGTAATTCCTTTCTATGAAAATTTCTCATTTTGTATTTTATTGTAAACCTAAGATGCATACAAAGTCAGAAATTCAATTTAAAATCAAATTTTCCAATAGTTACGAGTTTAAAAGTTTTTAATTAAAAATCCCTTTTTTTTTAATTTCAAAAGATTAATTTGCCCCCTTTTAATGTTTACCAAATAGATATTGATAAAAGAGTGTGCTTTCAATTTTTGAAAGCTGTAACGCGGAAGAAAAAAAGTTTATTTTCTAAGTCTAAGTCCTTGAGGGTGTTTGGTTTGCCCTGGATGATGCATCTAGTAAAGTGACACCGCAAGTTAATTTCAGTGTTTATAAAAAATATAAATACTTTAGTTCTGAAAATTTTCCTGAATATATTTTAAATTATTTCATCTACAAAATTTCAACGGAAATAGGGCACTACATTGCGGGGAGAGGCCTGTGCATGTACGTCTGGAGCAAATTTTACATAAAATGCGGCGCGGCGCGCGGCGGTATACAGCTTTGTACGAATAGTTTTTACTATGCCTATATTTTTTCTTCGCTCAATTTTTAGTTTAAATTTTATTGACTGCTTTAGAATTAACCTTAATATGAAGATTTTAAGATTGCTGCAAATTTTGATGTTGTGACCAAGAAATCATATACACTTATTTTGTTCCATACTTTTAGTGAGAATCAAGCTTATAGAATTAGTCTTAATAAAAAAAACATGAGATATATTTCATCGCATCTTTTGGATTCGTGCTTTCGCGTCAAAACGTGTTTGAATTTGTCGAACACCCTCAGAAGTTTCCACCCGAGCTAGGGACCTCCACTTGCTAATTTGTTAAATTCCTTTACTATTTTATAACTGAGATCGAACAAAAAACTATATTTTTATTTTTATTTGAAAGTGATTACCTGAAAATGTTAGGCAACAAAACCGTTTGCTGAAAATGGGGTGGTTTCCTTCAGTCAAAAGTACTACTTTTAGTCATTGAAATGGATAGAATGAGCAAATAAATAAATAAATAAATAAATAAATAAATGAATAAATAAATAAATAAAAAATTAAAAAAATAAAAAATAAAATAACATGAACCCAGAAAATACTGTCATTTTCTCGGCAGTTTGTTTTTTTAAATTAATTTTTTAAAATGTTCGATTTTTCAAACAAGGCGTGGTCTTGATGACATCACAAATGATGCACTTTGCCGCATCTTTCTACTACGTTTCCCCGTTATGATAATCAAGCAGCGAATTAAAATTGCGTTCTACGCTTGCTATCAATCATATCGTTGCCAATACTCGTGAGTAAAAATGCGAATTAAATATTTTGTACTGTGAATGGCAACACTGAATGGCATTTCATCACTTGTGATGTCATCGGCAGAAACCGTAAACAATGAAAGCGCTCCGATTTAAGTAATTTTTTAAAAATATTAAACGTAAACAAATTTATCAAAAAATGGTCAGATCCTATGTTTTTAAGCATGCTCTTTCAGAAAAAAATACTTTTAAAATTTTGGAAACGACCCCATTGCTATTAGTCTAGTTAAAAAGCAAGCAAACTAGGGGACGTTTACAGAAAGTTCGGTAAACACTCAAGTCAGCTGATTGCTATAATGGCAGTTATTTTCCCATTAGTAGGCTTTTTATACATGTAATCGAACCAATTGGTAGTCAGTTTTTTTAAAATGCAAGGAGAGTCAATGAAAGTTAATGAAAAAAAGAAGCCCGGAGTCGGAGTCGGCATGTTTTGTAACGACTCCGACTCTGACTCCTTTACCCCACAAAAAGGCTATTTTTTTCTATTGAAACTTACCTTTATGTGTATTTCTGTCAAGCAGAAAAAGAAGATGCCTGTGTTGCATATGTTTTTTAATGCTTGACCCTTTATATGTTCCTAGAAAAATTAAGAAACCCTATTTTTATTCATAAAAATATCAAATTTTCCATTTTTTCCAATATTTTTCCAGAAAAAACCCGAAAAAAAAAAAAAAAAACGGTTTTTTCCACCACTTCAAAATTTCCGGAAATTTTACATCTCTAGATAGGACACTACTCGTTGGGTTTCTTGTTTCTACAAGTGGAATGGAATGGAAATGGCTAAGAAATTTGCACCCGTCATACTATGACTCAATGAAAAAGTGCGTCCTCTCAAACATTCTTTTCCAACCACAACACCGGTACTCATTACTTATGTAGTTGTTCCAGCAGTTAAATTTCCGATTCACATCAATATCTTTTTACGGAATTTACAAAAATAAAAAAGAGCCAATAGGTGAAATGCAAATTTGCAAAGGATGAAATTATTTCTAAATGCAATCCTTGCTGATGTACTGCCATTTCGTAAAACACATTCACAAAGGCAATTCGAAATCAACAGAAAAACAAGCTGCAAGTATTTATTTATCCATTAACGTATTTGAAAACCGAATCCTGTTGACTGTCGGTCTCATTTCCTTTGTCCTTGATCGCCGCACTATCGTATGCATAAATATCGTCAGTGATCCCGAAAAGAGGATTTAAAATTCTAATTTCATTCTCAGAGAGTTGTTTACTAATACGAGGTGCGTTCTATTATTTTGATTTAAATGATCACTTCGAGTTTTCTGAGCAATATCATATTAAATATACCAGAATAAATATAGAACGATGGTGGATTTCCATGTTGTTGAACTTTTTTTTTTTCTTTTTGCATTTCTTAAATTTTTAATACACACTTTTATTAAACTCAACATTTCTACGGCTAGTTAATGAAACAACGAATGGATAAATGAATAAGTATGTCAGCCAGTTATTGATTTATTAAACGACTAAATAAGATAGTAAATGAATAAGAAAATAAGTGTATGAATGAGTCAGTGAATGAATGTTAGTGAATTAATTGCTGAATGATTGCGGCTATTAATATTTGAAGCGTTTATAACAAGAACTAAATACATCACTTCATAATAAAAAAAAATATTTTTTATATACTTCAGAATATAAGAGTATCTTATTTTGAAAACTATTTGTATAATCATCATCACCTTGATCTTTAGTGGTATCTTTTTTTAATAGGCACATTTACATGTTTAAGAGCATAGTGAAAATATTGCTAGATAGGTGGCACTGCAAATTGTCTAAAATATTTTACTGTTTCATTCACTTTGCCCCACATTACCCTACCACTTCCAAATGAAAAGTGAGGGCTGATATTGCTCACACAGACTCTTTGCTTGACAGAAATTTTAATTTTGTACTTTTTTTAAATTGAATTTGAGCAAAATTTAGGGTTTAGGCAAAACTTATAAGAGATCTATATTGTATTTCTGTATTTATCTTCGAAAAAAATAACAAAATTACACATTATGGAGAAATAAGCACGCATTTATTTTTGCTAATTCACGGAGATAAACTGTTATAATTAATTACAGTATTTGAAGTTTTTGAGTTATAGAGCGGACGCTGTTTAATTTTCCAAGGGACAGTTTTTTAACGTTCGAAAATTCGGTGTCCGGTGTCCTCCCAGATTCGCTGACACGAAATACTCCCCCCCCCCTGCCTGTTTTTCAACACGGTTGTCCACCTAAGGCAGGGGGAGGGGTCATGCGCAGACTGTGCCATGGAAATTTTTAGGAGAAGGGGTGTTTTGAGGGGTATTTTTCTTCTTCCTGGGAGCCTCTTGCTTTTGGGGGGTAATCGCGATATTTGGGGGGAAGTTCATGCACCCTTGCTTTTATAGAGGGTGGGTTCCCATGGTTTCAATCTCACCTTCTGATATATGAAAGGGGGAAGGAAATTTTAAATGTTGGCGAAACTGGAGGTGAACCAAAAATTTAATGAAGATTTTCCATTGTTGAATAATTCGGATTCTATTTTCTGAACAATTTCTCAAGTTTCATTTTAAAAATTTAGCTCAGGTTTACCCCCAGTTTCGCCGCCATTCAAAATTTCCTCTCCCCCCTTACACATATCAAAAGGTAAGATTGAAACTGAAAAACAGGGGGAAAAAATTTCGGCGAAACTGGTGGGACACCAAAAGAACATGCAATTTACTTTTGCTAAGAGATTGTTTGATGGATATTTCTGAAAGAAAAAAAAAAAAATCTTTACAAGTCCAGAGAAAACCAGTTTCATTTGTAACTGCTTATCACCAGCTATTAATCTCTCTGTTAGGGATACAGTTTGATTTCTGACGCATTTGAAGAGTTCTATGACGATGGTTTAACTCAGAGGTTCCCAAACTTCAGACTTCCGCGGACCCCCTCCGAAAAAATTACGAACTTCGCGAGCCCCCCCCCCCCCCCTGCGCGCGCATAAAAAAAATTGTGCTGTTAAATCTATTTCTGTCTAAAATATTTTTGCGCTTTTTTTCCCTTTAAATTTATTTATTCATTGTTCTGTTTATTTTTCAGAGCTCTTGACTGGTTTTCATTTCTTATATTATTATTTTGAGTTATGGAAGTAAAATTCTATTTGAAATTCAATTAGGAATGAAAATGTTATCACCAAATTTTTGCAACAAGTTTACTAATAAAAACAAACTTTTGAAGTTAGTGAACAAAGCACTGTTATAGCCTTGTTAAAGTGCGTTAATTTTTCATATGAGTTGTATTTTTATGGCGTATTTTAATTATTCATTATGATTCGGGCAAACCTACCCTAGCAGTGTCGTAATGTTGTGATAAGGCTCGTTATGTGATTAGACGTTGCGTTCACAATCTGCGTTGTGTTTGCATTTCATTTTAAAAAGTTTTGTGGGCCGTGGTACCCCGATCGGTAGAGTGTCGGATTCGGGACCGGAGGGTCCTGAGTTCGAACCTCGATGGTCGAAGATCCACCGTCGTCATTAAAGGGGACTGGGCGACGTTAAATATGCTCGTGGTCTCAATGTCCTCCAAGTGAAACGATACCTCTGGGGGTGCTAGCACCAGGTAGCTATTAGCTCCTGGTCTAGTTCTAAATTCTCATTAACTGTTCGATCCGGTGATGGTGCTACCATCTATCGGTATAAAAAATAATGGAGGCAAGGCACTTAGTATGCAGTCCTCGACATAATACAGTTGTAGTCAGTTGTGACTCGGAATCGAAATTGAAAAAGTTTTGTAACAATACGAACTTCGTCATTTACACAAAATTAACTAATGTTAGTGTGTTTACTTCCGATAGTTCCGAAGGGGAGGGGGAGGCTGCTGCGCCCTTTATATACTTAAGTAAGAACTTTTTTATTCCTCATAAATGTGTTTTCTTTTAGAATTAAAATATCGTTACTCGTCCTACAATCTGAATTATATTTAACGTTTTAGCTGGATAGCACCGCGGATCCCCTGGGGTCCACGGACCACAGTTTGGGAAACTCTGGTTTAACTGAATTTACTGGGATGTAATTGAAATTACTTCAGTATTGCATTTTCATGAAGCTAAAGGAAAAAAAGAAAAATTAGAGATAGAGAGATAGATGAATTAACATGGACGAAAAAACCATATGATGGAAATTTTTCGCTCTTTCGAATGAAAATAATGTTTATAGTATTTTAGTTTTCTTTTTCTTTTTTCAGCACGAAATTTTAAATGGCAGTGATACATCCCGTGTTCTTATACATATTTCTTTTTACGTTATTGAAGGAAAGATAGCAGAAAGAGCGTAAAACTCAAGTGTTAATGGAGAAAAGAAGAATTGCTTAACACATTGTATAATTCGCATCAGCTATGATAAGAAAATACATATCGATATCATTTCCTTCCAAGGTCTATCAACCCCCAGATTGCAATCTTAAAAAGTGAACAACGTGTTTTATTTGCTGATTATACATATGGCTTCCGCGTTCTTTATCGGAATATAATTAGGAGCAATCGAACGCTCTTTCGGGAGCAATGGTTTTTGTTCAACCTACTTAAGTAGATCCATCAATTAAAAGCTGTGTGATCCGATAAAGATTGTTTGAACTTTGAGGCTTCGAATCCAAGGACATAAGTCCTAAAGAAGCGATTAAATTATTTGTTTGAAAGAATAATTTCGTATATGTTGAGTTTTATTACTCAGATGTGAAAATTATAGATTTGAAAATTACAGATGATTTGTGAAAATTATAGATTTTGTTTCAACTAATTATTCCCTTTATATTTTCTCCTATGTCACACTTTTTAACTTTTAATCTGCGTCAATTGAATTTTAAGTTTTATTGATACAGGATTAGGCTGGCCGATGGATAAAACACGCCCCAGTTAACGAACAGTTTTTAGAGAAAAAATAATTTTGACAGTTTTTTCTTCAATAAATTGGCAACAGTAATTTCCTTTTAAGGCCGTCTTCTCATGAGGCTAAATTAGTTGAATCAACATTCGAACAGGTAGTTATTAGGACGTGTGACCAGATAGAAAATGAATAAACCACCCGGCATCTTTACACGACAGTCAACTCGTCAGGCACGCCAGGCACATGTGCCGCGACCATTCGCATCCCAATGAGTTGAATCAACTGAAAGGATATTATCAAGGTTCACTCTACACACGAGTAAACAAGTTGAGCTAACTCGGTTCAGTTATAACAGCGTTGGTGGAGCAGCTGCGCGAATGATTCGATTTAGTCCCATACCCCCAGAACTTAAAATTTTTGGGAGGACGGGAATTCTCAATTTGCCGAATGGAACTCCAAATTTTGTGGAGTGATTATAATTTTACCGAATGGAGTTTCAAAGTTTCGCCGAATGATGATAATTTTGTCTAATAGAACTCCAAATTTTGCCTAATAGAGTTCCAAATTTTGCCAAATCATAATAATTTTGCCGAATCGTCAGACAATATTTGCCGAATAAGGAAATTTTTGGGAGGTCACAGTGACCACACGTGATCTCTCATCGGGGTGCCCCTGGATGTGAGACACGAAATTATTAATTTTTGAAAATGAAATTGTGCTTCGATGTTAATTTGCTGGTCAGGCTACCCAAATAAGAGTGTAAACATGTTTTCAGAATTCGCAACTCCAATAAACTATAGGGGGCGCTGCAGCCACTGTCTAATGGCGGATGAAAAAGGTAAGACAAACAAATGCCGTAACTTATAACTAGCATCTACGCTTTGTGAATGGCTGTAATTTTTCATCGTGTTTGTGGGAAGTTTTCTTTTCTATTCTTCTGAAATTACATTACACCACAAACTGTCTGAAGCCTGTAATTTATCCCAAAGAAAACACGTGGAATGGAATGTTTTACCTTTTTCTTTAGTATTGTTAACCACCGCAAGGTAGCGTATCCGAGCTCTGGAGTTGCGAATAGAGAACAAACTACCTTTTCTCTAACTCCATTGACGGCACAACTTTCATGCAAAACAACAGAATCATTTATGTCATCTTGACGTATTTATATTTCCTTTTTTTTTTTCTTACTTTTACGAGTTTGCGTGTTTAAATGACGAGGTTAACGTATGTAGCTACAGCTGCCTGGTTATCTCCGTATTTACTTATTACTGATTCCTTATGAATTCAGGAGATGCAACTTCACGTAATGCTTTCGGAGAGAAGCCCCAGGCTTTCTCCGTCTACGTCCGGCACCTACTGTTTTTCATTGAGCGTAACGGTGTCGTGACGAAAGATTATGTAAAGCGCACAGATGAGTTTATTTATCGCTTCTTGGCGACATTTCCTTTTTGAATTATTTTTCTTTTTCTTGGTGTATTAGTTAAGAGTGAATTGGATTTTTTTAGCAATCACATTGCTTATTGTTCTCACTTGACAGTTTAAATGTTCCTATGATTTTATCCCCCCCCCCCACCTCCCTCTGCAGCACCACCGTCGGCCTCACAATGCTACTCCTATAGCGAAAACCGTCTCCAGGTTGCATCCATATCCTACACACACACGCATACATACACACCTACACACACATGCATACATACACACACCTACACACACATATCCCGCGCCTACACACACACACACATACCCACAACACTTAACGCCTGCACACAGATATACACACTCATGCTTGCACACAGACACAAACACACATGCATACATACACGTACTTGTGATTGCGAAAAACATAATTTGAATTCCAGATGTCAAAATTCAAATTATTATTATTATTATTATTATTATTATTATTTACATTTTGATAGGAACATTATTTAAAGTTTTTCTTGAACTAGTCCTTTTTCACGCTCAAGGCCAAAAACACATTTGGGGGAGGGGCAGGGGTGGATCTAGAAATTTTTGAAACGAGAGGATCAAATTAGCAGTCATGTTACCATAAGCAATGAATATATATGAGACTAGAAAATCGCTTGTCAACATATGACGGGTTAAAAGTGCTTCTACATATGAACGAAGCAATTGCCTGTTCGATGATATTTTGATAGTTGAAATTTAAACCCTAACTCCACTGGACTAACCCTAAACTCCAGTAGTAGCGTTCATTGTTGACCACTTTTTCGTTTCTTCATTCCCCTGAAATGAGTTTTAGCAGTAAAACAGTTAAGTGACCGGATTCAGATCAGCCTTGTCACAATAAAACCTTTTCCTGCATTTTAAACATTACCAAAACATATATTATCAAATTATCACGCCGTGGCGCGAGTTTCATTGTTGATGACGTCAGGAGTGTTACTCGATCATTGGCTGTTATATATGTGAGGATGAGGATTACAGCAATAAAATAGTTGGAAAAAGCACACACAACACACACATGAGACATGTGGTTTGAGGTGGAAGCGTGCTCTGAAAAAACGTTAAACTCATTAGAGATGATTTTTCTTATGAAAATGAACAAAAAACTAACTAGTATGTCGTGGCCATCACGAAACTTTCTTCTATATTTTTCTTTTTTTTCTGATCCCTCCCCATGCTTGATGAGGAAGCAATATTCCCAACAAAAATAAAATTACACATGCAAAAACTTGACGACCATCCCAATGTCTGAATTATTGCAAAAGCAAAGCAAAGAGCGAAAATTGAAAGTTATTTTAAAAGCCTTGCTTGAATTAATTACAAAGGATTCACATATATTCCAAATTTCAACCAGAACGAAGAATTGCTTCTTGAGATAGGGCACTTACAATGGAAAAAAAGAACGGGTTTGATTGCGCTAACCCCTTTTTAGCTGTTGACACCAAAATAGAATCAGCTCTTATACCCACTAAGGGCTACTTGCCGATAATTTTTTCTTTCATTCCGTTCATTATTTCTTGAGATACAGTAGTCACAATTGACGACAAAAAAACGTTCTATAGCTCAACCCCCGTTTGAGTTATTGACACCAAAATTGAATCAGCACCTGTTCCTGTTAATGGCAACATATGGACCAAATTTTGTTTGATTCCGTCAGTTACTTCCCGAGGAATAGCAAGCACGCGTAACTCAAAAAAATCCCATTGCTCCACCCCCCTTGGAGGAATTCGCGCCAAAAACCAATGGGCACAAGTTCACATAGGGGTACATATGTGTACCAAATTTCGTTCGATTTCATGCGGTAGTTTTTGCTGTAGAGCGGCCACAAAAAACTGGTCACACACAGACGTGACACACACACACACGGACACACACACACACATACACACACACACACAAACACACACACAGACAGACAGACATTTTCCAAAAATAGTCGAAATGGACTCAGCACACCTCAAAACGTTCGAATCCGTCAAAATTCGAAAATTTGCACGAATCCAATACTTTCTTCTATATATTAGATATAGAAGAAAGTAAAAATAGCAAAAGCCCAGTAAACAAACCCAGTCGATCACTTGAAATATGACGCTTTGAGAACAAATATCTTACAGAATTAAGCAAATAAATAAATAAATAAATAAAAGGTTCATATTGGTCCTATGTACTATCTTTTCAGATCTAAAAAAAAAAACGAATTTTAATAATAGTCATAGTAAAATTCTTGTCACAGGGGTGTCAGCCGACCCTTTGGTCCTACCCTAAAACCGCCCTGGGGAGCGGCCCCCCCCCCCCTCCACTTCCACACCGCAAGTTCAAAAAATTGTCGAGTGAGAGGGGAGAGTCCTCAAGACTTCTCTCCCTATTATCATGAAAGATCGCCTAAAATTGATTCCTTGAAACTTCTATTTCAAAAAAATTTTCTGAACGCTATCCCTTCACCTAATGTCGTAAAAAGAAACCTACATATGCATTTTTACGAGTTCAATTTCAAACCATTTCCGAAGGAGAAATGCAAATTCCACCCTTTTCTCTACGTTATCAAAGATGACCTATTATTATTTAGGTTCTACGGTGGAACATACGTAAATGCAAACATGCATAGACTACTAAAATCATAACCCTTCCTTTCGGCTTTGCCGTAGTCGGGTAATAAAGTTACTTGTGGGTAAGTCGATTAATGTGAGTAACAGTAAATGTGGTTAACATAAATATATAATTTTTGCTTCAGGAAAACTTAAAAATGCGATGATAGAATCTGAATTATAAATGAAAATTTTTCAAGCTTGAGGGTATACGCTATGTGACTAAAAATTGCTTGAGATTATGAGGCGTATATTTAGTATGCCCTATTGGAACACCCCTGCTTACCAATAAAACAGTTAAGTTACCGGATCCAGTTCAGCCTTGTTAAAATAAAGGATTTCCCTGCATGTCAAACATTACGAAAAAATATTATCAAATTATCATGCTGTGGCAAGAGTTTCATAGTTGATGACGTCAGAGCGTTACTCGATCAGTGAATTCGTTATTTTATGTATGATGATGACATTCTCAAAAACTTAATACAGTGGGCCACAACAGACAACTTGATTTAAATTCAAAGTAAAATGATAACGTTTATGAAACAACACGAGAAATACATTAAACGCACACTTATTAAGTCAATTTTCCAAATATGTGAAGCGATCAACATTATCATATTTTGAAGGACTAAATTTTCAATTCCAAAAAGTGTGTGTGTGGGGGGGGGGGGGGCAAGGCACTTGCACTCTTAAAAACGCGGAAGGGCAGTTGCCGCTAAGCACCCCCCCCCCCCCTCGTACCAGCGGCTTATGGTTTGTCCTCATTTCTATATTAGTCACAGTACTAGTAATGCAGTACATCAATAACAAAGAAATTAAAAACTATGTCCACTATTTACAATTATTCTCATAATTTCTGATCCTTTGGGCTTTTGAATGATCGATTAGCCGTCAACGTTCACACAGTTAACAAAACAGTCACCTTTTTCCCAACAAGCAGTCACATCAATCAAATTTGTCTAAATAGTCGCTTTTTTGGGTAATGAATATGAAAATGTATCAACAAATTAAAAAAGGAACTTGTGCAAGTAGTCGTAACGAAATAAATATAAATTCTTTTAAGACTATTCGCAACTCCAGAGGCTCGAATACGCTACCTTGCGGTGATTAATAATACTACCGAAAAAGGTAAAACATTCCATTCCACGTGTTTTCTTTGGGGTATATTACAGGCTTCAAACAGTTTGTGGTGTACACTGTAGGGCTCGACCGATGGCATTTTTTGGCCGATGGGCCGATGCCGATTATTGGCCGATTGTTCAAAGATGGCCGATGGCCGATTGTTTTCCTCCAAATGGCCGATTGCCGATGGCCGATGGCCGATGCCGTTGGCCGATGGCAAAAAAAAAAAAAAAATCTAACAGAAATGAATTGATAAGATTGTTAGGGATTTAAAGGATCATTGATTCATTTCACTTTACTTCCTTTCTACGAATAAGGAACTGTAATCACAAAAAAAAAATCAGATTTTGACCTAAATTTCTATTTTACGATCACCCAATTTAAACTTCACAAGTTTTTTCGGCACATCTGTACATGCATATGTACCTAACAACATATAGATGACCGAAATATCCATTTTGAACGCCTCCTTAATTAATTATCGCAAATTCTCTTGTGATGTCTTCATGCGCGTAAACTTGCGTCACTCAAAAACGTTATGAAATAGTAAGTTGAAAACTCATACGTACGTAGTATGATCTAAAAGTTCGAGGACAAATTCTATATAACCTTACCCTGAATAGTTCACAATACCGAAGTACATCTATCTACAAAATAATCACCTTGAACGACTAGGCACTTCTGCCAACGTTCGTATAGCTTTTAGAAGCACTCCTGGAAGACATTAATCGCAACCTCCTGTAAGGTCTCTTGCGCTGCTGCTTTAACTTCATCGTGGAGAAGAGGCGACTTTCATGTTGAGGATGCACGGTTCGATTGTTCAGTACTCTGATATGACAAACAAATAACATGACGATTCGTCGGACTTTGCTCCGTGTGACTTTTATTTGTTCCGAGTAAAAAAACATTTGCATGGACCTGACGCTTTCTTCCGTCAGGAGAAGACAAAACTGTATCACAGAAGGTAGCGAAAAATGGCTTGCAGGAGTGCTTCCAAAAGTTATATGAACACCGGCAGAAGTACATAGTCTCTCAAGGTGACCTTTTGATGGTGGATGTACTTCGGTAATGTTAACTATTCTGGGTAAGGTTTTATACAGCTTGTCCCCCGAACTTTTGGATCGCACTACGTACAATCTGTATAGGGTGTAGTTATGCTTCTCCTTTTTTGACTGCTGTATGATGGAAGACAAAGAACAAGAGCAAAAAAAAAAAAAAAAAAAATAAATAAATAAATAAATAAATAAAATAAAGGAAGAAAAGCACAGAGTGTTTAATAACCAATTGATTTGTTTTTTAATTGAACATATAACTAAGATTTCAGTAATATTATAATAATGTATGGATTTAGGTACACTAAACATAGTTAAAAAACATCAAATTATGTTGTTTAAAATTGTTAATTAAGAATAAAACTATGAAACCGTCAACAAATTACGCAATTAAAGTGTAAAGATTACACAAGACATTTTTAGTCATCAAATTAAACAAAAAGGTAACAGATGAATTATAATATTAAATCATAATAGGAATATTTTTATATTTATTTAAAATTTATGAACGGAAAAGTTTGCACTTTTCATAAAAGCTATAACAGTGACATAAATTTTGCGAAAAAACGAAATAGCCATGAAAAGAGCGAGGTTCTTAAAACGCATTCTCAATAAATAAACTCAATATTTACACCAATTTAAAAACTGAATATATATACTACTTGATCCGATGTTTGCACACGTATAGTATTGAACAATTTGATTGTTTAATCTCTTATGAAGCATTACAAACAAGTTCAAATTAAATTTTTCAATTTAACAATAATTTTCTGAAATTTAAAAAATTGCATGATAGAAAATGCTTGAAATTGTTCTTAACATATTATTAATAATATGATGGAAACGAAAATAACTTATTCATTGATTTTATATAAATACATAAAAATAGCTACTTACAACAGAAAAAAAATCGATCGCTATTGATGATGCAAAAAAGATGGCGCATTACGAAATGTAGTAGGGGAAACAAGTATAAGAAATATGCAAAATGATATTTCTTGACCAAAATAAATAATCGCTAAATATTTAAAAAATGCTTGAGACGACGAGGGGGGCGGGTTAGGGGGTCACCCTCTGACTTTGGAGTAACTCACAACATTAAACTTCGGCCCCAACTTCGGCCTCATTTCTTTAGTACAGAACCGCTACCATCAACGTCTCGGAAGAGTTTCTGAATCTACTTCAGCACTTCCGAAGAAAAAATTCAAAAGTCCTTTTGAATTCCGAATTATGTCACCATTCAAAACGTCTTTAATCAATTTCTTACATTAATGCTCTAACTTCTTCCTAAACAATAGATAAAGTTTGAAAAAAATCTCTTATTTTATGAATGGTGTTAGTTTTAAACAACTCAGAAGTACAACTAGAGTTTAATTTCAGAAATTGATGGATTTGGAGGAGGAGCACGCAAGTAATCTCGGAAATACAAAAAATGGTCGTAAAAAATAGAGTTCAAAATAATCATAAACATTGAGCAGAAAAACCTTTTTAAAACTTGCACATCAGTTTGTTTTGACGTGCAGTGGTGGATTTAAAATATAGCAAATGTTCCAACTGCGCGAGAGGCCCCATAACCGTAGGAGTTACAAAAATGCCTATGATAAATGTTTTACAACTTTTGTGATAGAGAAATAGGGCCCTAAAATGTATTTCGACGGCCTCAAACTTGTAACTCCGCCGAAGCGATACAGAAAAGATTGCGTTACTGTGATTCATATTACAAATATCGAAAAAATTAAAAATTACTGTCGATTCAACGGAAATCTAACAAAATGAAACAAAACCGGTTTCGCCGTCTCATATTTGTTTCCATAGTCTCCAATTCGGCAATATATCACTAAATGATCGTCAGTCTGAGACGCTATATTAGTTTTGCATTGAAATAAGTAATTAATATCCACAAAAATGAGTAAATAGGCTTTTTAAAACACCCGATCGAATACAAAAAGGGAAGTGCACAACTGGAACGTACGCATACCCCAAATGCGAAAATGTAGCCATCTACAGCTTACCATTTTTGAGTTATGACTTATGAGAGAAACTTACGTACATCCAGTCGCAAGAAACAACGCAACAATTAACTTGTTTGGTACCTGAATGCAGTATTAAAAACTCTTTCAGGGGTGACTAAAATAGAAATTCATACTGAAATTTAAGTAAACAATTTTATATGAAAAACAGTAACTTCCTTTACTATGTATTAAAAAGTAAAACAACAATTGTCCTTTTTTTTTTCAAAAACATCGGCCAATTCCATCGGCTTTTCCATGTTTTTTGAGGCCGATGTTTCCTGCAAGTTAGCATCGGCCGCCGATGCCGATGCCGATGGCTAAATTATTGAACCATCGGCGCCGATGCATCGGCCAGGCCGATGCATCGGTCGAGTCCTAGTACACTGGTGTGCAAAAATTAAGGACGAAGTCGAAAAATTAGCATATCAGCTGAACGAAGAGGCAGAGCGGACGGAAAGACCAATCAGGAGATTAAGTAAGGTGATGTACGGTAGCACATGCGCTGATATGCACGCAGACGTAATGGGTGAGTGTCTGAGTAGTATAAAGCATGTTGTCGGTGTAAGATCAGTATTTCTGGCAAAGAGATTGCACGCCGTATAGCAGTTAAAATCACACCGAGTTGCTGCCTCAGCGAGAAATGGCGAATAATCAATCTGTTAGACGACATCTGGATGCTTTTACCCGAGGTCGAATCATTGGGAAGTTGGAGGAAGGCCGCAGTGACAAGTGTGGCTGCAGAGTTCGGAATTGTACTCACAGCATCGTTTCACGTCTTTGGAGACAATTTTAAACTACAGGAACAGCTATCCGGGGGTTCAGTAGTGGTCGTCCACAAGGAACCACACCCGCAGA